>NC_067414.1:8845650-9145650 GCF_009764475.1 Pristis pectinata
GGTAGCATGTTATTAACATTTCTCAGCAGAATTTCAGCTTGAGATTACTCAAGAAGAAGGATCGTTAAATCAAACTTTTTCCCAGAGATTGTAGCTAGGTAAATGGAAAAACTGCCTCCAAAATGTCACCTTGTTAACATGGCTGTGTAATGGAGGCCAGAGGTGCATATCACCTCTTTTCTAGGGGTAGCTCTTGACTGTTAATTATATATCAATTGACTGGTGGGGTGAAAATAGTTGTGTCACATAGCATAATGTTGTGGGGGAGTGGAGTTTCACACTGGGGATTGTGAGAGTCATGTATGCAGATGCTATTCAGTAACTATTGTAAAATTAGACACTTTAGCATTTTATTTCCATCTGCTACATGCTTTCAATCTGCTGATAGAATTGTGCTTCACTATACCAATATCACACTGACCACCATACTGGAAAGGGCTATAATGCCCCGTATTGGGTAAATCCATAATTTTTCCTGCTAAGTTTATCTCATCTTCCTTTTAAAGGTGTTGGATGAGGCAGATCGAATGCTGGATATGGGATTTGAACCTCAGATTATGAAGATTATTTTGGACATACGACCGGATAGACAGACAATAATGACTAGGTATAAAATAGTACCAGATATACTCCAAGTAATTTTCTGGCAAAAAAAATCAAGCCTATGCAATTGATTGAAAAAATTTAATGCATGTTCTCTGTGCTTGATAGAGTGGCAGTAGAGGGATTTGAGGTGTTGCATAGCGAGTACAATGGCTGTAAGATTGGGACCCTGCTGCTGATTGTGCCCACATTGACAGCAGAGCCCATCAGGTTCATTCCATTGGCAGATTTAATAGCAGATAGCAACAATGAACGGTACTGTATCTTAGCACCATGGCCATCACTCTGGGGCATCAGTTATCCGTGGAACTCGGGTAGCTCAAATCAATTAACTCAAATCAATTCCCAGCTCTGGCAGAGATGCCAACTGGTAGCAGCTGCCCATAAAACTATATCCCAGCATTGCGTTCTTTCAGGGAACTGGTGAAATGGGGTAACATGAGCAAAGGCCACTGTTGTCAGCTGTATGCATAGAAATGCCTCTGCGTAGTTTGAGATCAGCCTTGCTTTCCCTTTACTGGAGCAGTTTGTAAGTACATTGAATTACATGCTGAGCTAGGGACACCACAGTTAACCCTTAGTTAACCCTTTCTCCTCCCACCCCAGTGCAACATGGCCTGATGGAGTTCGGAGATTATCCAAATCATATCTGAAGAATCCAATGATGGTTTGTGTAGGAACCCTGGATTTGGCAGTGAGTACAGGAAAACTTCTATTTGTTTCAAATAAAATTTGTTTTTCATTTGTTTCAACCTTCAGTACTTGAAAGAAAATTAATTTAATTTACATTGCAACAGCAGCATTGTAAAAGAGCACGTTGCTTATAAATGGAGATTTTTGCAAGTTTTGAAGTAGGTTAAGTATTTGATGTACCACATACAGCACCAGGATGCTGAGCTGTGTACAGAGCTACACACACCACCTTTGCAGGGGTTAAAAATTAGTTAAGGAGCTAGGATGCCCAAAGTTTTTTTTAAATACATTTGAGTATAAAACTCAGAAAGTCATGTTGCAGCTGTATAAAACTTTGGTCAGGCCACATTTGGAGTATTCTGTGCAGTTTTGGCCGTCCCATTATAGGAAGGATGTGGAGACTTTAGAGAGACTACAGAAGAAGTTCACCAGGATGCTGCCTGGATTAGAGAGTATTCGCTATAAGGTTGGACAATCTTAGATTGTTTTCTCTGGAGCATCAGAGGCTGAGAGGAGGCCTGATAAAACTTAAAAAAAAACTTCATTTACAGCATGGAAACAGGCCCTTCCAGCCCAAGGAGTCTGCGCCGCCCATTTTAAACCCATGTTAACCTACCCGTAAGTCTTTAGAATGTGGGAGGAAACCGGAGCACCCAAAGGAAACCCACACAGACACGGGGAGAACGTACAAACTCCTTACAGACAGCGACGGGAATCGAACCCCGATCGCTGGCGCTGTAATAGCGTCGCACTAACCACTACGCTACCGTGCCACCCCATAGAGGTTTTATAAGATTATGGGAGGCATGGATAGGGTAGATGGTCAAGGTCTTTTTCCCAGGATAGAAATGTCAAATACTGGAGGACACAGCTTTAAGGTGAGAGGGGGAAAGTTTAAAGGAGATGTGCAGGGTAAATTTTGTTTTACACGGAGAATGGTTGGACATGCTGCCAGGGGTGGCAGTGGAAGTAAATACAATTTTGGCATTTAAGAGGCATTTAGACAGGCACGTGAACAGGCAGCAAATGGAGGGATTTGGACCATGTGGACGCAGATAGGTTTAGTTTAATTTGGCATCATAGTCGGTGTGATCATGGGCTGAGGGGCCTGTTGCTGTGCTGTACTGTACTGTTCGATGCTCTGTGTAAATACAGAGGCAGTGAGCGTGAAGAGTGATAAAAGAAAGTGCTGTCAAAAATAAGATCAGTTTTCTGACCAGGGTGCCTTTATTCCAGAGATGCAACTTTGCTCCACCGACCCAGGAATCCCATGTGCACAACAAGTTTACACTGGTACCTTGTGGTGCTCGGATGTGTTCCCAGGAATGAGAGTGCTGAGGAAATGATTACTATAAGTAGGTGGAACCTGGTGCGGGTCCTCCCCCTCCCTGCTACTGTGATGGGAACCCAGTGTAAACCCGTCCTCCCCAGCTGCTGTACCGAGAAGCTGGTACAGACCTCTATCCTCTCTCGTGCTGCTGTGCCACACACTGCTGCCCTCCTAGCTTCCGTGTACCACTGTGCTGAGAACCTTAACACAAGCCACTGCCTTCTGCGCCCACCTCAATGAATCACCGTGGCTCGGCGTGAAGAGGTTGCCAGTGTGGGTGCACTGGGGTAAGTGGAGTGGTTGTCCAGTGCTGACGTGTGGGGCTTGGGACTACACCCTGGACAGCACGGGGAGTGTTGGGGATTGGCAGTGGCTCCTCTGTGGTGACCAGCTAGTGTGGGACACCCCACAGGATCCAGACAGTCTAAGAGGTACCGCCAATCCCCAACAATGGCCCAGACACACCGTGCCAGTCACAGTGTTGTCCTAAGCCCCAGGTCTCCGCATTGAGCGGCTGCATTGCTTGCCCCAACCTGCCCAAGACTAGTCTCTCCACTCCGAACTGTGGAGCGACTCATTGCTGGATTTGTGCCCATTTCCTGGAATGGCACACAGTGAACATACTTTTTTAAAGCATTGAGAGGTAACTCCCTTTCAGCATTCACACTGGAGGACCAAGAGTGCTAGAACGATCAGAGCTCTGCAGGGTAACACTGAGTGTAGTCGCAGTGTATACCTGTCAACAGAATGAATGTGTCTATAGAACAGACAAAGCAGGAGGGTACTTGTAGGATGATATTTAATCATGTTTCTTGCAGGCAGTAGAGACAGTGGAGCAAAATGTATTGGTTATCCCTGAAGAAGAGAAAAGAAGCTATACACTTCACTTCATTGAATGCATGAAACCTGAGGACAAAGTCATCATTTTTGTTGGAAGAAAGATCATGTAAGTACTGTGGCACCTGTGTGACAGCAGTGATTCTTCGCCTTTCCTTGAAATTAGTGCCTGGAAGTGTACCCCACTGTGATAAGACTATTGAACGGTTCCCTTATATGACAAGATGGACTCTAACCTCACGATGTACCTTAGAGCATAGAACAATTACAGCACAATTCAGGCCTTTTGGCCCACAAAGCTGTGCCGAACATGTCCCTACCCTAGAAATTACTAGGCTTACCCACAGCCCTCTATTTTACTCAGCTCCATATACCTATCTAACAGTTTCTTGAAAGACCCTATCGTATCAGCCTCCACCACCATTTCCGGCAGCCCATTCCATGCACTCACCACTCTCTGAGTAAAAAACTTACCCCTGACATCTCTTCTATATCTACTCCCCAGCACCTTAAACCTATGTCCTCTTGTGGCCACCAATTCAGCCCTGGGGAAAAGCCTCTGACTATCTACCCTATCAATACCTCTCATCATCTTATACACCTCTATCAGGTCCCCCCTCATCCTCTGTCTCTCCAAGGAGAAAAGGCCGAGTTCCCTCAACCTGCTTTCATAAGGCATGCTCCGCATTCCAGGCAGCATCCTTGTAAATCTCCTCTGCACCCTCTCTATGGCTTCCACATCTTTCCTGTAGTGAGGCGACCAGAACTGAGCACAGTACTCCAAGTGGGGTCTGACCAGGGACCTATATAGCTACAACATTACCTCCCGGCTCCTAAATTCAATTCCCCGATTGATGAAGGACAATACACCATATGCCTTCTTAACCACAGAGTCAACCTGCGCCGCCACTTTGAGCTTCCTATGGACTCGGACCCCAAGATCCTTCTGATCCTCCACACTGCCAAGAGTCCTACCGTTAAGACTATATTCCACCAACATATTTGACCTACCAAAATGAACCACTTCACACTTATCTGGGTTGAACTGCATCTGCCACTTCTCAGCCCAACTCTGCATCCTATCTATATCCCTCTGTAACCTCTGACAGCCCTCCAAACTATCCACAACACCCCCAACCTTCGTGTCATCCGCACACTTACTAACCCACCCCTCCTCTTCCTCATCCAGGTCATTTATAAAAATCACAAATAGTAAGGGTCCCAGTACAGATCCCTGAGGTACACCACTGATCACTGACCTCCACTCAGAAAATGACCCTTCAACAACCACTCTCTGCCTTCTGTGGGCCAGCCAGTTCTGGATCCACACTGCAATGTCCCCTTGGATCCCATGTCTCCTCACCTTCTCCATAAGCCGCGCATGGGGTACCTTATCAGATGCCTTGCTGAAATCCATATACACTACATCTACTGCTCTCCCTTCATCGATGTGCTTAGTCACATCCTCAAAAAATTCAATCAGGCTCGTAAGACAGGACCTGCCCTTAACAAAGCCATGCTGACTATTGCTAATCATATTATACCTCTCCAAATGTTCATAAATCCTGCCTCTCAGGATCTTCTCCATCAGCTTACCAACCACTGAGGTAAGACTCACCGGTCTATAGTTCCCTGGGCTATCCCTGCTCCCCTTCTTGAATAAGGGAACAACATCCGCAACCCTCCAATCTTCCGGAACCTCTCCTGTCTCCATGGATGACACAAAGATCATCGTCAGAGGCTCCGCAATCTCTTCCCTCACCTCCCACAGCAACCTGGGGTACACCTCATCCGGTCCCGGCAACTTATCTAACTTGATGCTTTCCAAAAGTTCCAGCACCTCCTCTTTTCTAATATCTACATGCTCAAGCTTTTCAGGCTGCTGCAAGTCCCCACTGCAATCCCCCAGATCTTTTTCCGTGGTGAATACTGACGTAAAGTATTCATTAAGTACCTCCGCTATTTCTTCCGGATCCATACACACTTTCCCCCTGCTGCACTTGATAGGCCTTATCCTTTCGCATTTCATCCTCTTACTCTTCACATACTTGTAGAACGCCTTGGGGTTTTCCTTGATCCTGCCCACCAAGGCCTTCTCATGTCCCCTTCTGGCTCTCCTAATCTCTTTCTTAAGTTCCTTCCTTTTAGCTTTGTACTCCTCCAGATCTCTAACATTACCTAGTTCTCTGTACCTTTTGTATGCTTTTCTTTTCCTTTTCGTTTTGACTAGATTTATTATAGCCTTCGTACACCACGGTTCCTGTATCCTATCACAACTCCCCTGTCTCATCGGAACATGTCTGTTCAGAGCCTTGTTGTGACCTTGCGCCTTATTGCACTGCACTTTCTCTGTAGCTGTGACGCTTTACTCTGTACTGTCATTGTTTTTACCTGTACTACATCAATGCACTCTGTACTAACTCAATGTAACTGCACTGTGTAATGAATTGACTTGTACAATCAGTATGCAAGACAAGTTTTTCACTGTACCTCCATACAAGTGACAATACTAAACCAATACCAATACAAGGACCCAGAGATTCTACATGGGGGAATAGCTGCTGTCAACAGAGAGGTGTTTGACCTATGATGATTGAGTTATTGTGACTGAGAGTGGCTTGGTAAATGCCATCAAAATGTTTCATTGCTCCTGTAGACAACAGCGTCTGAATCACTGCCAGGCACTAATCCACCTCAGGATGTGCAGTGATCAAATGCTTTGATTACAGAAAGATCCTCCTTACATTTCTGTGGTAGCTTTTTTGACCAAGGTGTTCAAAAGCATTTCAAAACTTAAACAGGTGCTATTGGGATGTAGTGCAGTTGTAATGTTTGCTATACCACAGCTAATCTGCGCACCACAGAGCTCATGATCAGTAACATGATAATGATCATCTAATTTGCATTGTTGGTTGAGAAATATCTATCAGCCAGGACACTGGAGAACTTCCCTTCTCATTACAGTGAGAGATGGGAATAAAGGAATTGTCTGGCTTTCCATAAGAATTAGATCCTCTCTCTGGCTGTTGACACTTGGTTCCTTCCTGTGTTTCAGTATTACATCAACAGGTTCAACAGAATAGTTTAAGTAACCAAAGATTTGACTTGATAGAGGTGTACAAGATGATAAGAGGCATCGATTGAGTGGACAGTCAGAGACTTTTTCCCAGGGCGACAATGGCTAACATGAGGGGCCATAATTTTAAGGTGACTGGAGGAAGGTATAAGGGGGATGTCAGGGGTAAGTTTTTTTTTACACAGAGTGGTGGGTGCGTGGAACGCACTGCCGGCAGAGATTGTGGGGGCAGATACATTAGAGACATTTAAGAGACACTTAGATGGCCACATGAATGATAGAAAAATAGGGGGCTATGTGGGAGGGAAGGGTTAGATAGATCTTAGAGCAGGATAAAGTGTCGGCACAACATTGTGGGCCGAAGGGCCTGTACTGTACTGTGCTGTGGTGTTCTATGGTCCCCACTCAACTTCAGAGGAAATGAAGCAGATGTGGGCCACAAGCCCTTCAAACCTGCTTCACCATTTGACATTGTTCCTCATCCTGCTCCTCATCTACCTTCCAACCCAAGTCCCCACATCCCTCAATGTCTCAGGTTCTATGTATCTCAGTCATGAATACACTCAATAACTGACTTAGAGAACTCCAAAAATATACAGCCCTCTGAGTAAAGAGATTTCTCCTTGCCTCAACATTAAATGGCTGACATCCTGAAAACAAGCCCTCTCTCGCTCCACATTTCCCGATCTGAGGAAACACCCTGTCAATCCATTCAGAATGATGTCCATCAGAGCGAGATCACTGCATCCTAGATTCAGGTGAGTGTAGGCCAATCTTAGTTGATGCCTTTTTATAAGGTAACCCTCACATTTTGGAATCTATACTGCTCCTCCAAGGGAAGTCTATCCTTCCTTGGGTACCATGACTAAAATGGCACGTTGTATTGCAGTTGTGGTCACACCAAACTCCACTACAATCGCAGCAAGACTTCCTTAATTTCGGCCAGCATACTATTGACATTCTTAATTGCTTGCTGTACCTGATTTGTTTACTTTCTGCACTCCATGAACTAGCGCACAAAGGTTCAGCAGTGCTAGGAGCAGTAGCTATGGTGAGGGCTCCCCGTGGGCGAATTTCATGGAGAAGAGACCTTCGTAATGCATCGTCCTTTTATCCCAGTGGGGTTTAGGATTTTAGAGTAGATTCAATAGTAGCTTTAAGTATATATATAAAAATAAGATCTAAGTGGAGCTAGTTGGATTAGTCTTTGCAACAATTCAGTTAAGCATAATGAGCCAAATGATCATATCCTGTGCTGTAAGATGTATGATTTTAAAATTAGAAAATGATCACTGGTCACCTGGTTTGGACTAAAAGTTCTTCCATTAAGCTCAAGACTTTTTTCAAAAAAAAACAAATATTTGCCCTTGAGTGAGAATTAGTGAGCTGTGTCCTTGATCCACTGTTGTCCTCGGGATCAAGGATTTCCAGGATTTTGACCCAGCAACAGTCAGACTGATACGTGACTTGGAGATGAGCTGGAATTTGCTGCTCTGTTGCACCTGCCCTTCTGCGGGGGCGGTCAGGAATTTGAGAGGGGCTGAGGAAAAAGTTTTACTGGAATTGATCCTGTAGGCTATGCTGTTAACGGAGGGAATAAAAGGTGGTGGGTGGATTGTCAATCAATTGGGCGTTGTCCTCAATGTTGTCGAGCTGCTTGAGAGCTATTGGAGCTTGAATCATATGGACCTGTGGGCGGTATTGCATCAAACTCCGGATGTATGCCTTTAAACACATACATCCATGATGTTCTCTGTCACCAGGCTCAAGGACAGCTTCCATCCCACTGTGATAAGACTATTGAACGGTTCCCTTATACGATGAGATGGACTCTGACCTCACAATCTACCTTGTTGTGACCTTGCACCTTATTGCACTGCATTTTCTCTGTAGCTGTGACACTTTACTCTGTACTGTTATTGTTTTTACCTGTACTACCTCAATGCACTCTGTACTAACTCAATGTAACTGCACTGTGTAATGAATTGATCTGTATAATCGGTATGCAGGACAAGTTTTTCACTGTACCTCGGTATAAGTGACAATAATAAACCAATACCAAGTTTCCAACTCCTTGGTCCCAACCAGCTCATCTTTGCCAAGGACGTACAGTCCTTCTGCCCCTCCATCCCACCGGACCACTTGACTGCTGACTTCAAATGTGAGCAAAGTGTGAGCATTTGGAATATTGTGAGTAATTTTGGGCCCCCTATCCAAGGAGAGATGTGCTGGCCCTGGAGAGGGTCCAGAGGAGGTTCACAAGAACGATCCCAGGAATGGAAGGCTTAATGTATGAGGATTGTTTGATGGCTCTGGGCCTGTACTGGATGGAGTTCAAGAGGATGAGGGGAGATCTCATTAAAACCTACTGAGTGGATGTGGATGCAAGGGCATAGCTTCAGAATAAAGGGACATCCCTTTAAAACTGAGATGAGGTGGAATTTCTTCAGCCAGAAGGTGGTGAATCTGTGGAATTCGTTGCCACAGACGGCTGTGGGGGCCAAGACATCTGGTGTATTTAAGGCAGAGGTTGATAGGTTCTTGGTTGTTAACGGGGTTGAGGATTACAGGGCGAAGGTGGGAGATTGGGGTTGAAAAATAAAATCAGCCTTGATTGAATGGTGGAGCAGACTCGGTGGGCCGAATGGCCTAATTTTGCTCCTATATTGTAATTTAATTTACAAGTTCCTCTTGATATCAGGATGTGGCATCCAGGAATTCCCAGTGGGAATCAGGGCAGAGTTCTCCACAGACTGGAGTCATACCTAGCGTAAAGGAAGATGATAGTGATTGTTCAAAGCCAGTCATTTTAACCCCAGGTTCCTAAGCGGGAGTTCCTAAGGACCATTTCCTAGACACGTGCATCTTCAGCCACTTCATCAATGACCTATATCATAAAGTTAGTAGCAGGTGTGTTTGCAGATGATTCCACAGTGCTTAGTTCCATTCAAAACTCCTAAAATATACAACAGTCTGTGCCCACGTTACAAATTCAGACTCGGCTTCATTAGAAATGAAGCAGCATCGAGAAGAGGGCACGGCCCAGATGGTGGGGGTCCCCAGTGATGGATGTCGCCTTCCTGAGATGTCGCCTCTTGCAGATGTCCTCAATGGTGGGGAGAGCTGTACCCATGATGGAGCTGGCTGAGTCCCACCACTCTCTGTAGCCTCTTGCGTTCCCATGCATTGGAGCTTCAATACCAGGCTGTGATGCAAACCATCTGTAGGAGTTTGTCAACTACTGATAACCCATTGGTTTCTGATTTCACTGTGTTTTATAGTGAACTTTCAGTGTAAATGCAGGACAAATGTTTAGGGCCAACAGGGCAAGAAGAAGCAACCAAATGTATGTTAATTTAAAATGTAGTATGTTACTCTGCAGAAGATGATGATGGAGCCAATATTGTCCTGAATTGGCAGTTAATCTGTGCAGAGTACTTGATGCCGGAGGTTAATGTAGGTAGAACCGTACCGCCCACTTACTCACAGTTTCAACAGGAGGGCGTTCAGAACAATGTTTTAGTCTGAGTGTATTTGGTGGATGGGGATTGATGTTGTGAATTTATCTTGTTCTAGAGTTGATGACTTATCGAGTGATTTCAGCCTGCAAGGGATCCCAGTCCAGTCTCTTCACAGTGATCGGGAACAGTGTGACCGAGAACAGGCACTCAAAGATTTCAAGGAAGGTATGTTAAAGGGTAATTTCTGAAACCACAGCTCACTTTGGGTTGAGGCATTATTCCATCAAATAAAAGACTTAGGCACCTTTTGGGGAAAACTGAGCTCTTGATGAATCTTGAAGTAAGTAGACTTAACTTTTAGTTATTTCTCATCCTCTTTCTTTGATACTCTCTTGCTCACCTTGTTGTGTGGAGACTGTTAACTCATTTTCAAGTGTGTGAGGATGCTCAACAGTGACCATGCACTGATGAGGTTGTGTCATGTTACCAAACTCCAGAACAGAGCCCCTCCCTATCTCTGTATTCCTGGTGTACTGATCTGAATTAATTCTAGGTTAGTGAGGAGGAAAGTTTGTGAAGGAGATTGGGTTGTTGACACCATTTGGATGTATTGCTAAAGCATTCATCAAATAACCCCTTGTTTTCTCCAACAGCCCCACCTGTTCAAACGGGCCTTTCTTAGCTATTGTGAATACTCCTGTAATTAATGCATTCTGACAGATTATATTAACTCCACTTTGCTCGAACCGGTGGATTAATTGTCTACTGCTGGAGGCGATGACGTTGAAGATTGTCACCCCACTGAGTGAGAGGGGTAATAAGGCAGAGTATTTGGGATGAGAACTCCGGAGGAGGCTGCTTGAACAACTGTGATGTAGAGAGTGCAGGGGAAGAGTGGAGGGTCCTGAGGCCCAGGGTATGGATGCAACAGGAGCGGGGGAGGAGAGAGTCGAAAGGAAAGGTCTCTGTAGGGCGGGAGAGGTTATAATCACAACATGCAAGATAACAAGTCTGAAGACGGTATAACTGGAGAGCGATCATCAAGGAATGTGAAGTTCAAATACCAGAACCGGTGAACAATTGGTTTTGCTGAACTTGGTGGTGGTGCTAGTCTTGTTGCCGTGATGATTTATACAGTTTGAGGGTGCTGATTGTGAAGACTGAGTTAAGTTTCTGTTCCTTCATCTTGCCTCTCCCTTGAGTGTTTGACTAGTTATGCAGGGAAGTGTCCTCCGGCTCTTTCGGTGCCACTCTAAGACACCCGACTTAATCAGTCTGGATACCTGAAGCCATTTCTTGAGGACAGTAATGATTTACTTAATGAGAGCCCACGTTGATGCATTGGTTTCATTTCACCAAATATTAGGTGTCCGGAATCATGAGCCAATTGGTGTGAGGGTAGATATTGTTCACCTGCTTCTTGTTTTCGTGGGACAGAGCACGTACTGAGCACTGGTACAAAAGGAAATCTTCGTGAGCCATGCCAGGAAATCGGGCATCAAGCATAGCATAGCCATGAGCAAGGATAGGAGCAGATGATGGGGGAAGTATTTAATTGGGGGAGGGCTAATTATGATGGTATTAGGCAGGAACTTGAGAACGTAAATTGGGAACAGATGCTCTCAGGGAAATGCACAGTGGAAATGTGGACGTTATTTAGGGAACACTTGCATGGGGTTCTGGATGGGTTTGTCCCACTGAGACGGAAAGTATGGTAGGGTGAAGGAAACATGGAGAGGTGGAACATTTAGTCAAGAGGAAGGAGGAAGAAGGAAGAATCCTTAAGGTTTAGGAAGCAAAAGGGGACATGAGAAGGCCTTGGTGAGTAGAGTTAAGGAAAACCCCAAGGCGTTCTACTCATACGTGAAGAACAGGAGGATGACTGGAGTGAGGGTAGGACCGCTCAGGGATAAAGAGGGAAGCGTGCCTGGAGGTGGAGGAGGTAGGGGAGGCCCTTAATGAATACTTTGCATCAGTGTTCAGCAGGGAGAGGGACTTTGACGAATGTGAGGTCAGCGTAGAACAGGCTAATGTGCTGGAACATGTTGAGGTTAAGAAAGAGGTAGTGTTGGAGCTTCTGAAAAGCATTAGGATAGATAAGTCCCTGGGGCCAGATGGGATACACCCCAGGTTACTATGGGAAGCGAGGGAAGAGATTACTGGGCCGTTGACGATGATCTTTGCGTCCTCACTGGCCACAGGAGTGGTGCCAGAGGATTGGAGGATGGCAAATGTTGTTCCGTTGTTCAAGAAAAGTGATAGGGATAATCCCAGGAATTATAGACCAGTGAGTCTTACATCAGTGGTGGGCAAACTATTGGAGAGGATTCTTAGGGACAGGATTTACAAGCATTTGGAGAAGCATAGCCTTATTAGGGATAGTCAACATGGCTTTGTGAGGGGCAGGTCGTGCCTCACAAGCCTGACAAATTGATGAAGGTAGAGCAGTGAATGTGGTGTACATGGACTTTAGTAAGGTGTTTGACAAGGTTCCCCATGGTAGGCTCATCCAGAAAGTCATGAGGCATGGGATACATGGAAACTTGGTTGCATGGATTCTGAGTTGGCTCGCCCACAGAAGGCAGAGGGTGGTAGTAGATGGCTATTTTGCCTGGACGTCAGTGACCAGTGGTGTTCTGCAGGGATCTGTTCTGGGACCCCTGCTCTTTGTGATTTTTTTCATTTATAAATGACTTGGATGAGGAAGTGGAGGGATGGATTAGTAAGTTTGCAGATGACACGGAGTTTGGAGGGGTTGTGGATAGGTAGAAGGTAGAAGGTTGTTGTAGATTACAATGGGATATAGACAGGATGCAGAGTTGGGCGGAGAAGTGGCAGATGGAGTTCAATCCAGAAAAGTGTGAAGTGATACACTTTGGAAGAATGAATGAAGGCGGAGAACAAGGTTAATGGCAGGATTCTTAAGTGTGGAGGAACAAAGGGATCTTGGGGTCCAAGTCCATAGATCCCTCAAAGTTGCCACGTGAGTTGATAGGGTGGTTAAAAAGGTGTTTTTCCCAGGACAACAATGGCCAATACCAGAGGACGTCTGTTTAAGGTGAGTGGAGGAAAGTTTAGGGGAGATGTCAGGTAGGTTTTTTTTTTACACAGAGTGTTGATTGCCTGGAACGCACTGCTGGGAGAGGTGGTAGAGGGGGATACAATAAGGACATTTGAAAGACTCTTGGATAGGCACATGGATGTAAGAAAAGTGGAGGTTATGGGCTGTGTAGGAGGGAAGGGTTAGATTGATTGTGGAGTAGATTTATATAGGTCGGCACAACATCGTGGGCCGAAGGGCCCATACTGTGCTGTACTGTTCCATGTTCTATATCTCTCACAAGTTGTTGAATGTGGTCACATAGAACTTTGCATATTAAATGAACTGGTACCATTGGTGTTGAGGGTAAAAAGCTCCTGCTTCCTCGTGGGAATGTTTAGGATAAGGTGCAAGCCAGTGTGTGGAGAAGCTGTGGGGATCCAGCAACTGGGGAAATGCTCTCCCATCTCCTAATCAGTCCCAAGAAGCTGATGAGCTGCTGATGCCACATCAGCAAAGCATCAGTGACCTGTCAGATCACTGTGTCCACAGGGAACCAAGTTCAGAGAGAAGGTGGGGGAAAGGGATGGGCATGAGGAGAGACTGAATCCATAACGGTGTGTAGGTGTCTGGGTCTGGACTGGGATGGAAGGGTCAAGGACTGAGTCCAGTGTGTGTGGTGGGGAGGGAGGGAGGGACGGAGGAGTTATCTGAAATGTATTTGGTGCCAATCTCTTCAAGGTAACTAAGAGCACCTCTTCCCCACAGGGAGAGTTCGGATTCTTATTGCCACAGATCTTGCTTCACGTGGCCTCGATGTGCACGATATCACACACGTGTTCAATTTCGACTTCCCTCGCAACATAGAAGAGTACGTGCACAGGATCGGGCGGACTGGTAGAGCAGGGTAGGTACAGCTTTGTGCTGGAGTGGGCACAAGGTGCATCGCTGAGTCATGCCTCATTCCATCCTCTCTACCTGTCAGTCAGTTGTGCATCCTGTCACTCACTGCTGTGTGCTGCCGTCCTTATTGCTCCTCTATTCTGTAAGTATTGTAGCAGAAAGACATTGCTTGTGCCTCCCCCTGCCCCACCAGCCCATCCCTGCAACTCAGTACTAGGTATAGAATTCAAGATTGATTCCCAAAACGTTGGTGATCCCAGGTATTTGACTTAAGTTATCCTGTACCGACGTCCAATAAAGTGAACAAGTCAGGCTGATGCTTAATAACAAATACCTTTTACTTTTTATATTGCTCTGTTAAACTGGGTCGGCCACATGTCTGCTCTGAGTTTATCCACGCTTAGATCTGCAAATTTAGGCAGTTTTGAAATAACTGCCATCTCTGACCAGTGTGGGCAATTCCTGTTCTCTGCTTATTGGCTTCTTCCAGTGACCCATTCCCATCCATTCGAGCCTTGTAGTCTTTGTCATGTCATGGATAGATGACGGTAGATCATGGAAATCATAAAGGTATATCATAGACCTCAACTGGTTCTGCAACTGGTGAATATAAAATTGGCCCAGACTCTTTAAAAACAGCTGGAGGGAAAATGATTAACTCCAGAGTCCTTCAGCCAACTTTAAACTGCTTCATACTGGCGCTCTAGTCTTTCATCCTGATGACAGCTTGAACCTCAGTCTGTCATTAATCCTTTCACATCACTGGTGCTGTTTTGAATCGTGCTCAGATATTTAAGCAACTTCACCACCTAAGTACCACTCTAACCCTTATGGTCGGTGGCCCGATCTTTCACTTGCCTCGTGTTTAGAACCAGCTAATTCCCATGGGTTGTCGGTGTGGAAACACCAGCCCATTGTCCCTATGACCAGGGGAAGGAACAACCACTTGTCTTCTCCACTTTTCACGACCGGGCAAGTTGTAAGCTTCCTTTCAGTGCCGTACAGTTCCCACTGCTTAATCCAGATCCTCAGGATGTTGGGGATTCACTTTTGTTTGAACTGTGCTCTGTTCTCTTTTCAGTCGTAAGGGGCAAGCTATAACTCTCGTTACAAGGAGCGACTGGAGATTTGCTGCCGAGTTGGTTGTAATTCTGGAACGAGCGAGTCAGGTATATTTCCGTAGTTCTGTTGGCATTGCACGTCGGTGATTCGGTGATCAATTTGGCCTGCTTTCCTGTCCCATCAGAAGGAATAGGTGAAGGGGCTTTGTTTAGTAAGGGCACCGAAGGTTACAGGGAGAAGGCAGGAGAATGGGGTTGAGAGGGAAAAATAAATCAGCCATGTTCGAATGGCAGAGCAGATTCAATGGGCTGAATGGCCTAATTCTGCTCCTATGTCAATGTAAGCTGAGCACCAGTTGCTGTGTGAAGAGTTAGGATGAAGTGATGTACCAGCTTATTGCTGAAAAGCTTAAAAGGGAGATCTACTTCCAACACAGCTTCTGCACCCCATCTTTCATAAGGTGAACAGCTGAAGGAAAACCTTTCAGCTGGGACTGTGCCGTTCCTCAACATCATCCAATCCAATGTTTCAGTCAATAGATAAACTGCGTTCGCTCATGATGACCTGAATTGGATGTATCCAGCGTTACAAGACACGTTTGAAGACATGCACCTGAAGGATTAAACGTCTGGGGCACTAGGGAAGGCTGAGGGGTGACCTGACACAGGACATTGAGATTATGAAAGGATTTGGTTGGTTAGATTTGCAGAATACCAAGATTTTTGCAGACGATACCAAGATTGGTGGAGTTGTGAATAGTGTAGAAGACTGGCGATGGATACAGCGTGATATAGATCAGCTGCAGATGTGGGCAGAGAAGTGACAGATGGAGTTTAACCCAGATAAATGTGAGGAGTTGCACCTTGGTAGGACTAATGTCAAGAGGCAGTGCACTCTTAAGGGCAAGACCCTTAACAGTGTTGAAGAGCAGAGAGACCTTGGGGTGCAAGTCCATGGCTCATTGAAAGTGGCTACACAGGTAGACAGGGTGGTTAAGAAGGCTCATGGAATGCTTGCTTTCAGTAATCGGTGTATTGAGTACAGGAGTCAAGAAGTTATGATGCATCTCTATAGAACTCTGGTTAGGCTGCATTTAGAGTATTGCGTGCAATTCTGGTCACCTCACTATAGGAAGGATGTCGAGGCTTTAGAGAGGGTGCAGAGGAGGTTTACTAGGATGCTGCCTGGATTAGAGGGCATGTGCTATCAGGAGAGGCTGGACAAACTTGGGCTCTTTTCTCTGGAGCAGCGGAGGCTGAGGGGTGATCTGTTGGAAGTGTATAAAATTATGAGGGGCATAGCTAGGTAGGACAAGCAATATCTTTTTCCCATTATGAGTGATCCAATACCAGAGGGCATGCATTTAACGTGAGAGGAGGTAGGTTCAGAACAGATGTGAGGGGTGTTTTGTTTTACTGAGAGTGGTGGATGCCTGGAATGCGTTGCCTGATAGGGAGCAAATAATGGAGGCAAATTCATTGGGGGCTTTTAAGAGGGGCTTGGATGGGCACATGAATGAGAGGAAAATGGAGGGATATGGGCATTCTGTTGGTAGGAGGGAATAGCTATGTTGGCACAACATTGTGGGCCGAAGGGCCTGTTCTGTGCTGTACTGTTCTATGTTCTAATACGGTTCCATTTATGAGGGAAACCAAAGCTGCAGCCATAAACGTACGACAATTAATAAATCCAATGAACATAAATTTTGACTCGACACTGGGACCTTGCTGCCATGATTAATAGTTGAAATAAAAACAGGAAGAACAAAAAGTTTACTGAAAGGATTAGACGAAGTGGTACGGGAGAGGTGTGGAGCATAAACACATACAGATCAGTTAGAATGAACGGCCTGATTCCACACAGTAAGCTGTCTGCAGTCGTGTCTGTCTGTCTCTGTCAGCAGTGTGAGGCAGTTCTGTTGCTTCATCACCACAATCCTGTTCAGTTATATAACTCGATACGTGTGCTTCTCACGTGCAGCCAGTTCCTGAAGAGTTGCTGATGATGGCCAAAAGGTATGAACAGAACAAAATGAAGAAGGAGTACGAACAGCAGCTGGCAGCCCCCTATAATGAGGGGCGCAGAGACCAGGGGCGAGGCAGGAGAGGCTGGAACAAAGTAAGATCAGCAAATCATGATTGTACTTGTTCTGTGTTAATGTATCTTTACAAATGAGGATATTCCTTGATTAGATATTTAAATTCCTTTGTCATTGATAACTATTAGTGGCAGTCTCTGACCAAGTTACTTTAGAAACGATGAGAGTGGCATTTGCACTTGGAGGAGAAAGCTACAAAATAAACTGTAACAAAGTGTGTGTGGAAATTTCAAGCTGGCAAAAACCCTGCATGCAAAGCATTTTCTCAAAGGTGTAATTAGTTGTTTTACAAAGTATGCACAGGTCTTTGAAAATCAAATAAAAAAAACTGCCGATTCTGGAAATCTGAAAGAAAAGCAGTAAAATGCTGGAAAAACTCAGTAGGTCAAGCAACATCTGAAGAGAGAAATAGCCAGTGTTTCCAGTCTGTGATCCTACATCAGAACTGGGAAAGTTAACTGCTTCACTTTCCACAGATACTGCCTGACCTTCTGAGTGTTTCTGACATTTTCTGTTTTTGCGCACTCTTTATACTATGGTTAGAATCAAACAGGTTTGAGCTTGAATTGGAGAAATATTCCAGTTAATGGCAGAACTTAAGGAAGCAGTCTACTTCTCCAGGTTTTTAGTGTGTACGATTCTGTGATCATTTTGGGGTTGCCACAGCTGAAGGGATTATGTGAAAGCTATGGGATCGAGATTAGTTTGGGCGGCTTTCCCAGAGTGACATATTCTCATGGGTCAGTAACGAGCAGAGCTGCCAGTTTTCTATTTTGTGTCCAGTGATCCCCTCAGGAAACTGAACTTTCATACCTATCAAGAGATGACCTATTAGAGGTGTACAAGGTGATAAGAGGCATAGATCAAGTGGACAGTCAGAGACTTTTTCCCCGGGGTGGAAATGGCTAACACGAGGGGGCATAATTTTAAGGTGATTGGAGGAAAGTACAGGAGGGCTATCAGAGGTAAGTTTCTTTTTTTACACAGAGTGGTGGGTGTGTGGAACGCACAGCCAGGGGTGCTGGTAGAGGCAGATGCCGGGCAGGCAGGGTAGTGTAGCGGTTAGCATAACACTATTATAGCGCCAGTGACCCGGGTTCAATTTCGGCCGCTGTCTGTGAGGAGTTTGTACGTTCTCCCCGTGTGTCTGCGTGAGTTTCCTCCGGGTGTTCCAGTTTCCTCCCACATTCCAAAGACGTACAGGTTAGGAAGTTGTGGGCATGCTATTGTTGGCGCCGGAAGCGTGGCGACACTTGCAGTCTGTCCCCAGAACACTCCACGCAAAAGATGCATTTCACTGTGTGTTTCAATGTACATGTGACTGATAAAGATATCTTGCATTAGGGACATTCAAGAGATTCTTAGATAAGCACATGGATGATAGAAAAATGGAGGGCTATGTGGGAGGGAAGGGTTAGATAGATCTTAGAGTAGGCTACAAGGTCAGCACAACATCATGGGCCGAAGGGCCTGTACTGTGCTGTTATGTTCTATGTTCTATTCTTCCAGATCCCACCTTGAAGAAATATCTTAGAGGCATTTCTATATAAACGTGTGTGACAACAGCGCATTAGTTCGGGAACACGTACTTCTGACTCATCCCATGAACTTGCAGTCCTTCATACTGCTCAGCTCCCATTCACAAGGTTATCAGACTGGAAGGGAATGATGTTCCAGGTTGCATTGGCACAAGCCCCAGGTGGCAATCAGGCAGTGAACAGGCTCCATCTTGCACTGGGAAAGATGTGTCTCTCAGTGGGAGGAATAAATTGGAAAACAAAGATCCTCAGATTATTTTCCTTGAAAATGACTCCAAATGATAGTCAGTATTAAAAGCAAGCAGTTGAGCCAAAGGAGTTTCAGTTGCTTAAAAGCCAAACTATGGGATAATTTATACATTTTTATCTTTACAGAGAAACTGAAGTGATGAGCCCATAATCTATTATAATGGAAAAATAAAACCTGAATTCTACAGTGCCTGGAAAATGCAAGTTCCTGCCCAGACCCTTACCCAAAGTACTGAACACTGCACACTAAATGAAAGCATTTTCTTTAGATGATTCCTATTTTTATTTCTTTTTTGTAAACAACATGTTATTTTCTACTGAGGCTGCACTTTGGCAGAAGGGGTGAGTGTAGTTCCACTCCATGGCAGAGTTTGCCGTCCCTCAATGTTGATGTTAATTTTCTGTAAATTTCATTGTACGTTATTCAAAGATGAATAAACATAGAATCAGTCCCAGTATTAAATGTACTTGTCAATGTATATATGTTGTACCTAAGGTTCAGGAGCCTCCTATTTGGATTTCATAATATAGCATAATAGCACAACAAACTGAATATACAGCTCAAACATTCTTTGGTAAATCACATTATGGATGTAGAGTCTGGAGGAACCAGTGATGCTTTTGACCAAGGCCTCATGTTGTGCTTTGGGGAAGACCTCGTGTTATTGTCTAAAGTGTGTAAATCCCACTCCCTCATTTCAACACTGAAGTGCTGGCTCTGGGGGTGGGCATATTACCACTGAACCATCTGTTCAGTAATTGTTAAGGTGGGGCCCAAGCCTGAAATTTATCATCAGATAGCCAACTGTCATTCACAGGAATAGAACAAGATTTTTTACCCGGAACCTTCTGGTGCATTCTCTGACATTCTGTGAAGGAAGTACTGCTTAGCAAGCTGGTTGTTAAATTCTGCTTCAAGTACTTTCCCAACTTCCCCTTCTGTATTTGTTGCAAATGTTAGACTTAAATTTGTGAGTTATTGCTGCCTGTTTGAGCATTAAAGGGAATTGAAAGTGCACATCAACGACACTGGCACTTTGTCTTCTGCAATATCTGGGTTTTTCACCTTCCTTAAGACAACTTTAATTAGATAGACAAAATTTATCTCTCAATATATTTTGCACTGTTTATAGGGAGTACCCTTTATGATTTTGGGTGTTCTTAAGTTCCCCATAGCCAAAGAATCTCTGAAGCATAGGCACTAAGGTATTGTAGGAAATGCAGCAGCCAATTCATGCACAGCAAGGTCCAACAGAGTGCTGTGTAACCATTGCTCAGTAACGTTCTTACTGAGGTTAGGCTAGGGCACTGGGTACAACTACCCCTTATTTTGAAATGGACAGGAGAGATCCCAAAGCACTCTGAGAGCTGACAGACTTGATGTAAAGTTACCTCCAAAAGGCAGCATCTAAGTCAATATAACTCTTTGATCCGGTTTAGTTGTAGAGTTGTGGATCATACAACTGGGAAACAGGCCATACAGCCCATGCAGTCTGTGCCAACCATCAATCACACATTTATACCAATCTTACCCATCTTACTATTTTATTCTCCCCACACTGCCATCAATTCCCCTCAGAATGCACACCAGGAGTAATTTATAGCGACCAATTAACCTACCAGCCCATACATCTTTGGCTCACGGGAGGGAACTGGAGCACCCAGAGGAAACCCACACAATCACAGGGAGAATGTGCAAACTCCACACAGGCTGCACTGAGGTCAGGATTCAACCCGTGTCCCTGGAACTTTGAAGCAGTGGCTCCACCTGCTGCGCCACTGCAAGTGTTGGACTGGATTTACAATCCAAACCACTTTTGAGAGCCATTCACAAGTTGTGTGATTTATTTCTCAAGCTTGCAGGAAAAATACATAAAAGCCAAGTGCTCTTTTTAAAAAGAAAATCAGCTGTTCATACCTTGCTCTCAAGGAAGTGTGAAATGTTCTCTTAAAGAGAATGTTCTCTCTCTTAAATGTTCTGTCATAAAGGCCCATAACCACCAGTACAGGGCACTTGTTGGTTGTGGATCCAGACTTAAACCCCAAAAGTTTCAACTGGGTCTGATTGATCCCAAACCTGACATGAGCCCAGGCCCAATGTATTGCTCTGGACAGTCACCAGAAGTGGGGTGGGGGTTTGCGGTTGAAGTTTGGGTCTTAGCTCCAGCTCTCTAGCCAACACGCCATTTCCTCCTTATCCCAACACTTTTCTGGTGGATGAAGTCATGGCCCACTTCTTTGTGCAATCCTGGGGCTTCCTAGCATAGCAAATGTATGGCTGGGTTAGCTCACCTCACCAGTGGCCGGGTAGGACAGAAGTGAACCTGGTGGGGTTACTGCGTCAATAATTCAGTGAAATGCCACATCAGTTGAGAGGGAAAATGGTGGAAGTTACAGTATATATGTAAAACAAAAAGTCTGCAGAAGTATAGTTGTTAAAGCATGAAGTGCTAAATGAGACCACATTAGATCCAGGCACATATTCGACAGGATTCAGTCCTCAAGTTTTAATAACCTACAGTCAGTCAGTGTATAGGCAAATTTCACAAACAAAAACCTTTCATTCTCTTCAGGTCTGAGAATATATTGTATTTGTTTAAGCTTTGAACTGGCGTTCAAACTTGTGTGGTAGTGAGTCAAAAAGGAGCAAGGTTAAGGAATTAGCAGGTCTAGCATAGTTATTCATTTTCCTTCCCAAGCTGGAATCATTTGTTAATGCAGTGGCTCACATATGAACTGATGCAAAGTCAATTTCAATTATTCATTATCAGTTATTGATAGAGACTTTTTAAATAAAGGTGTCCTTTGAATAAATTTTAATCAAGTGTTTGAAAAGGTTGAAATCAGATTTAGGCCAAGTAACAGTTGAATTTTAATCATCCCAAGAGTCAATTTGGTCAAATTGTCTTTTCCCTCTGTTTGGTTGTCTTTTTAAACAAAGTATAACAAACATATTCTGGTGAATCCAAAGTAGATCTTGCGTATTCTTTCACTTACTAACTGGAGAACTGCACTTCAGTCAGTTTGGTTTCATTTCCAACCATAAACCCAAGATTTACAATAAATAGAAGCAAGCAAGTATTTTTATATTGTGAATGGAAACTTGTAGGGAAATAGCAGCAGAGCCTGAAACTATGTCATGACTCAGCAACTTGAATAAAAGGTGGAAACTGTGACATTTCAATGAGGTGAACTGAGCTTGCAGAGGGACAAATGGATCAGGGCTTGCACAGAGACACTGGCAGTCAGTGTTCCCAACACACACACACTCTCTCTCTCTGTCTGTTTGTCTATGCAACTGCCAGTATGCTCCAGTTATAGTTCACTCCCAGTAGTCAGATAACACCACACACACACACAACACTGTCCAGGTGCCTTAAAAGGACACTCACTAAGTAGCAACCTGGCTCGTAACAGATCCTATAAGTCATCCCTATTGAATCTGTTTCCATCATCCTTTCGGGCAGTGTGTTTCAGCTCCTATCACGTGTAAACCCAAAACTCTTCGTTTCTCACCTTGGGTACTTTTGCCAGTTACCTCAGATCAGAATCCCTTGGTTACTAATCCCTGCTGGCAGCAGACTTCTTCACAAAACCAAGTCATCCTTCCCTCCAATCATTCTGGTAAATCACCTCTGCAGCCTCAAACAGGCCTTGACTTGCTTCTTGAAATTCAACACAATATTTCAACTAAAACCTCACCAGGATTTTAAAAAGGTTCTCGTCATTTTTGTGCACTCCTAATAAAGCTCATGAGATTGGATACTTTTTTTTAAATAAACAGTCTCCTCAATTTGTTCTGCCACTTCTTAAATCTCAAGCTGAATCACTGTGACGACAGATTTACCCCGAAGATGGGAAAGTTTTTAGATCTCTCTTTCTTAACGAAGTCTAGCAGGCGAATTCTACTTTTTGGATCAAATATTCGAGGGTCAAAGAGATTGTAGGAGGGGATGAAGAAATGAGGGAGGTTTTCACTTTTCAAATGTTCAATGAAGTTGGCCAAGAGCCGGAGAAAGCAGTCAGCAAGGTCTTCAAGCTGCCACATGTCATCTTTAGGCCACTTGACACATGCATGGAGCAGTGTTGTCTTTGCGTGGTATGAGCAGACACATGCCAATATGCGGCAATGCTTCTCCTTCAGTTTCTGAATGAGGTTTTTCAAAAGCTTCAGGCAGGATTTCCTACAGAAATGAAAGTAGTTTCAGTACAATGTGCTAATTTTTTGTTCACCTCCCCTGAATCACAAGCCAGATGAACCCACAAGCTCTCGTCTGTCATCCAACATGTGTTTTTTTTTGAAAAATAGCTGGGATCAATGTAAGTAGCAAGTATCAACAGGCCACCCAACTGTAGAAAGGGCCAAAGGCACACCCCACAATGTCCACATCATCACACGACAGCAGAATACGAGACTATAACCCAAGATGGCATTCTTAGCTCCCTTACTCTTCAACAGCACAAGGTACAGAACCCGGTTTGAGTAGGCTGGCAATCATCAACTAATTCTGAGAAAATCAAAAATCCAGTATGGCGCCTGTTGGTTAAACGACTTGGTACTTCAGCTATAGAGAAAAGGGAAATTTAGGAAATGGGAGCAAACACAACTTTACACAGTGCAGTCCAAGCAATGAAACAAACCTGCAACATTTAGGCGAATTACTCTCACAGCAAGTCTTTGAGCTGCCATGGTTCATGATTATCTTCTTCTCAATGTGCGAGAATGAGATTCGCCACATTTCTGCAAAATTAAAATGAAGTTGAAATCTCAACAAACGTTATTAACCGCACTTTTCGGCAGTCGTCCCTCTGCCACCATTCGCTTCACTATAGAGTCCAGTATAGCGTCACACTAGTGTAGCGGTTAGTGTAACGCTATTACAGTGTCAGCGACCCAGTTTCAATTCCTGCCACTGTCTGTAAGGAGTTTGTACGTTCTCCCCGTGTCTGCGTGGGTTTCCTCCGGGTGCTCCGGTTTCCTCCCATATTCCAAAAGATGTACAGGTTAGGAGCTGTGGGCATGCTATGCTGGCACCAGAAGAGTGGCGACACTTGCAGGCTGCCCCCAACACATTCTCAGTAACGCAAAAAGACACAGCAAAATGTCCTAAGGCATTTCATGGGAGTGTTAGTAAACAAAATTTGAAATGGAACCACATGAAGAGATTTAACAGCACAGGGGAAACACAAGAAATTCTGCAGATGCTGGAATCTGGAGCAACACACAAAAAGTGCTGGAGGAACTCAGCAGGTCAGGCAGCATCTATGGAGGGAAATAAACAGTCGACGTTTCAGGCAGAGACCCTTCATCAGGACTGGAAAGGAAGAGGGCAGAAGCCAGAATAAGGTGGGGGGGAGGGGAGGAGTACAAATAGGCAGGGGATAGGTGAGTTCAGGTGAGAGGGGGAAGGTAGTGGGTGGGGGTGGGGGAGAAGGAGAAGATGTAATAAGCTGAGAGGTGATAGCTAGAAGAGGCAAAGGGATGAAGAAGAGGCAATCTGGTAGGAAAGGGCAGTAGACCAGATGGCCAAACACTTGAAAACTATATCTTAAGGAGCATCTTAAAAGAGATGGCAGAACAATTAAATCTGGAGATGATCTGGAGGAGCACAGGCATCTTGTGGGAATGGAAGATATTAAATTTAAAGGAAGGACGATGCCATGTAAAGATTTACAAATAAGGCTGAGACCCTGATTCCATAATATTTGCAGCATTCATTTTATGAGTTGCCCTTTGTATTTGTAGTATTTTATATATCTGCAGTGCCTGCTTTGTCATGTTTGCATTGTATTTGCAAGTATAATAAACTATTGAAGGAACGTTGTATTGTACTGCTTGGTGTCCCTTGACAAGTTCTGATACCTTGGACAGGTTAAGGCCGAATCCATCAACAGTGGATTCACTTTAATGATGCCCATGAGCCCACAGAACCAAAAGCATGAATGGAGGAATCACGACAAATTGCAGAATGAAAAGGATCAGTTTCTAAGCAGTGGACCAAGGGTTTGCAGGAAACAATACCAAGTGACTCGCGGGCAATTGCCTGAGATGACACTTCTAGAAGCAGAACATCCAACGTTTGCAACAAGGAGCAGCAAAAGAAAGTGGTTCCCTTTGGTTTAGCACCTGAGATGTTACAAAAAGAGGAAGGAGTAACCCTCCAGAATCTAAAAGGACCAGATCCTAAGTGCAGTAGGGACTGAGTGCTGGCAACACTACCTGCAGAATTTCCTAAATACAGTTTGCTTGTATCATGCCTAAAAAAAAGCCTTATGAGCATTTATTTCCAGGGGAGGGGAGGTATCTTTATTAGTCACATGTACATCAAAACATAATTAAGCCTTAACATTATCTTAGAGTTTTTGTTTGATGTTTAAATTGGTACGAGAGCATGTATTCTCCTTCCATTCCACCTTTTCCACAGATTTCAGCAATCTACTCTTTGGGACCAGAAGATTCATGGTCTTTTTCCCAGCGTAGGGGAGTCTAAATCTAGAGGGCACAGATTGAAGGTGAGATGGGAGAGATTTAAAAAGGGACCTGAGAGGTGACTTTCCCCCCCACACAGAGGGTGGTGTGTGTATGGAACAAGCTGCCAGAGGAACCTGCAGAGGCAGGTACAATTACAATGTTTGAAAGACATTTGGACATAGATTGAAAAGGTTAAGAGGGACATAGGATAAACGCAGACAAACGGGACTAGCTCAGACAAACATCTTGATTGGCATGAATGAATTGGACCGAAGAGCCCGTTTCTGTGCAGTATAACTCTACACCTCTAACTGGTTGAAACGACTAGGGAGAGGGGCAGGTGGTGGGTTGGGATAAAGGTCAGGCGTGGTTTAATTCCAGAGACATGAATGACACTGAAGCTGTTGATGCATGGAATGCTTAGCATGAAAAGGGAATCTAGGTTTAGGATGTGTAAAAAGTGCATCTGAACATGTGAAAAATGTCTGCTCTTCATTTCCAGTATTAGTCTCCATTTTGTTCAAAACTGATGTTTATAGTTGTATTCTGGAGACACAAGAATGCAGATGCTGGAAATCTGGAGTATGACAAAATGCTGGAGGAACTCAGCAGGTCAGGCAGCATCTATAGAGGAAAATGGACAGTCAATGTTTTGGGCTCAGACCCTTCATCAGGACTGGAAGGAAAGAGGGCAGAAGCCAGAATAAGGTGGGGGAGGGGGAGGAGCACGAACTTCGCTTTATTCCATGGCCCACTGTCCTCTCCTATCAGATTCCACCTGCTTCAGCCCTTTGTCTCTTCTACCCATCACCTCCCAGCTTCTTACATCTTCCCCCCTCACCTGGACTCACCTATCACCTGCCAGCCTGTGCTCCTCACCCTTTTATTCTGGCTTTGCCCTCTTTCCTTCCAGTCCTGATGAAGAATCTCGGCCTGAAACGTTGACTGTTTATTTCCCTCCACAGATGCTGCCTGACCTGCTGAGTTCCTCCAGCATTTTGTGTTCTTATAGTTGTGTTTGCTGTTGGAAGTATTCATTTCTAGGCACATACATTATTCTGAGCTCCTCGTGCCAATTTTTGGATTTTGTTTTAAACTGGTTGGAACCATATGTATTCTTCATGAGCTTGCACCCTCAGATGTTCCTTGAAAGTTAGCAGACTTTACAGTCCAAACTGATTACCAATGGATTGATGTTCCTGAATTGTATGAAGTGGTTTGCTTTTGTTAGTGCATTAATTTTAAGTTTGTATATCCAGTACTGGAAAAAAAAACTTTGAACTAAAGATTCAAGTTTTGTTCTAATATATTCTTTTAACCAATAGAGACCTTGGCCACTATGGGGAAAATGAGACTATACAAGGCCTTGAAGCTGAAATTCAAACTTACAAAATGGTTTTAAATTAATTGAGCCCTCGGAAGAGTGCTAATTTATCTATAGTTAAGAAATACTTTACTTTTATACAATCAAAGTTAAAAATCAGACTGTTGTTCAGTATTAACTTAAACATTCATTAAAGTACAGTTCCCACCCCCCCCCCCCCCCACCCCATTACTTCTAGGTCTGAGAAAAAAAGTTTTTCAGATTAGGCTTTCCCATGATGAATGAAACCACAATGCTAATTGGGAGGAAAACAAATTACTGAACTAATGAAAATCAAAAAAAAACTGCAAGATTCTGGAAATCTAAGACCAGAAAATGCTGGAAATACTCAGAAGGTTAGGCCACATCTGGGAAAGAGGAACAGAATTAACATTTCAGGTCGAAGACCCTTCATCGGACATGAAATAACAACGATGAAAATTAAAAAGTAGGACACACAAAGTGACGAGGGCTGGGTGGGCAGGGCAGAGGACGATTTTAAGATCCAGCAGTGAAAGACTTAAAATGCTCATAAGTAGTGAGAAAATTAATTTTGAGGGAAAACTTGTGTGCAATATCAAAATGAACTAACAATTTCTATGGTCACATGAATAGAAAGAAGACAGGGACCTCAAGAGGAGGCGGCTCATGAATTACTAACAGGAAAGAATATCAGATATGTTAAATCAATTTTTTTTTGCATCAGTTTTTGCTGTGGAGGACGCCGCAAATATCCCCAAGATAAAAGATGGCCTATTTTTAAGATAACAGGGCGGAAGTGGTAAAAATCCCAATCACAAGGGGTAACAGTGCTAAAGACAGACAAATCGCCAGGATCTGATGGCGTGCACTTGAGGGTCTTAAAGGAAGTGGCCGAGGAGATAGTGGACCCTTTGGTTGAGATTTCTCAAAATTAGCTGAATTCCAGGAGGATACCAGAAGATTGGAAAATGTAATGCCCTTATTCAAAAGGGGAGGAAGATAGAAGGTGGAAAGTGCAGGGCAGTTAGTTTTAGCATCTTTGCCAACAATAGATGCTAGAGTTAATAACCAAAGAAGAAATAACTGATCATTTAGGAAAGCTGAATATAATCAAACCTGGTCAACATGTTTTCATGAAAAGGAAATTAAGTTTGACAAATTTGCTCAAATTCTTTGTGGATGTGGAATCTTAAGGGTCGTAAGCAGAACCACAGTGGATTCTGTTCTTTTTAAACAGGTGACAATGACTCCCTCCCTTTAATGGGCAACATGGACTGATTAACTGATGCCTCAAGAATTTATTGGAAACAGGTCTTTCCAAGGAGCTAACAATCCAGGCCTATGTAATGAGATAACAAAGGAGACAGAAGGTAGAGATGGTATGGGGTGCAATCAAAACACTACGGGGCAGGACCACAGTGACCAATCAGGAGCAGTGCATAATGAGGATTGGTATTGGAATTGGTTTGTTATTGTCACTTGTACTGAGGTACAGTGAAAAACTTGTCTTGCATTCCGTTTGTACAGATCAATTCATTACAATGGTGCAGATACATTGAGTGCAGTTTTGGGCCCCTTATCTTAGGAAGGATGTACTGATGTTGGAGAGGGTTCAGAGAAGATTTACAAGGATGATTCCAGGAATGAAAGGGCTTACATACGATGAGTGTTTGTCGGCTCTTGGACTGTACTCACTGGAGTACAGAAGAATGAGAGGGGACCTCACAGAAACATTTCGAATGTTGAAAGGACTGGACAGAGTAGATGTGGCTAAGCTATTTCCCTTGGTGGGTGAGTCCAGGACTAGAGGGCACAGTCTTAGAATTAGAGGGTACCCGTTTAGAACAGAAATGAGGAAAAATTTCTTTAGCCAGAGGGTCGTGGATTTATGGAATTCTTTGCCACATACAGCTGTGGAGGTCTGATCATTGGGGGTGTTTAAGGAGGAGATTGAGGGATATGGGGAAAAAGGCCAGAAATTGGGGATAGATAGGAATAGTTTAGTTTAGCTCATGGAGCAGACTCGATGGACTGAATAGCCTATTTCTGCTCCTTTGTCTTGTGATCTTGTGAGTTAGTACAGAGTGCATTGAGGTAGTACAGGGTAAAAACTATTATAGAGTACAGATTAAAGTGTCACAGCTGCAGGGAAGTGCATTGCAGGTAGACAATAAGGTGCAAGGACATAAGGTAGATTGTGAGGTCAAGAGTCCATCTTATTGTATAAGGGAACCGTTCAATAGTCTTATCACCGTGGGATAGAAGCTCTCCTTGAACCTGATGGTATGCACCCTCAGGCTCCTGTATCTTCTGCCTGATGGGAGAGGAGAGAAGAGAGAATGACCCGTGTGGGTGGGGTCTTTCATTATGCTGGCTGCTTCACCAGGCAATGAGAAGTATAGACAGAGTCCATGGATGGGAGGCTGGTTCCTGTGATGCACTGGGCTGTGTCCACAACTCTCTAGTTTTTTTGCAGTCCTGGGCAAAGCAGTTGCCATTCGAAGCTGTGATGCATCCAGATAGGATGCTTTCTATGGTGCATCGATAAAAGTTGGTGAGTATCAAAGGGGACATGCCAGATTTCTTTAGCCTTCTGAGGAAGTAGAGGCACTGGTGAGCTTTCTCTAACTATGACTGGTTGGTGCGATGACATTGGTGAGGATGAAGAGCAAGAGAAATCAACAATTGGGGTTGCAGTAGTATCTGCTTAGTTGGGGATCTCTGAACTGAGCAGTTTGAATTATTTGTAATAGTGGTAAGAACATTGTGCATTATACTTTCTGCAGACGTTATCAATCTCAATAAAACCATAAAATTAATGCTACTGTTCATCTGTCTTGCAAGTTTCAAATTCAGACATGGCAGAATTGAATAAAAACTCAGGCCTAACAGTCTGGGAGACCTCTGACGATAGGTCATTGACTCAAAACATTACCTGTGTTTCTCTCTCCACAGTTAACTGACCTGCTGAACAGTTCCAGCATTTTCTGGTTTTATTTCAAATCTCCAGCATCCACTATATTTTGATTTATGTTATGGATCCTCTAACTATGACTGGTTAGTGGAATGACATTGGAGAGTCATGAAGAAATGTGGATAGCTACCTCAGGAATCATGGATACTCTAGGAAAGACAAGGAGGGGTAGATACCATTGCCACAATCACTGGTCACTGCGATAAATCAATTCGCTACTCCAGAACAAGAATATATATTCACTAAGATTTTCCCCACTGTGGATGTGGCATGCTTCGTTTTCTGCTAATGCATTTTTTAAAAATTGGATGTTGTAACACACCTTCCTGAGATTCAGTTTTGGCTCCTTGTACATTCTCAAGTGGCTGCTGTTTCGGCACCAGGTAAAAAGGCTCCCGTCTGAATTCACTTCTGACCTTGTTTCCCAACCATTTTTCAATTTTCAGACCTTCGGTAGTGCTTGGTGGCCAGCTCTGTGTCTTCACTTCCAGAGCTAACACTATGTCTAGAGAGATTGGCACACATTCTCCCTCAATCTCAAGCGTCACAGCCGGACTCCCCGATTTCTTCCTTTCCACTTTTATATTGAAGTCTGTGGGAAAAACAAAATCAGGGAAAGAAGTAAATTTCTCTAACCTTTGATTACAGCAGATAACTGCAACTACATGACCTGATAACAAAAGATCCAGACATGAAGTGAACTTACTCAATGCCAGGATTCCTCTACTGTGGTCACTGGGAAGAAGCAAACCTGTGGTGAAGTGACCGATAACAGCACTGGTCAGATCCCTGTCCCTCTTGGAAGACTTAAGGGACTGTGGACAGTGGTGCAGCTAGTACAGCCACTGCCTCACAGCACCAGAGACCAGGTTCAATTCTGATCTCAGGTGCAGTCTGTGTGGAGTTTACACATTCCCAATGACGTGGGTTTCTTCCCGCACTCCAAAGACATGCGGATTAATAGGTTAATTGGCCACTGTGAATTGCCCCCAGTGTCTCGGTCAGTGGTAGAATCTGGGGCGGGGGAGATAATGAGAATATAGGGAGAATAAATGGGTTAATGTAGGATTAGTGTAAATGGGTGGTTGATAGTTGGTGCAGACATGGTGGGCCAAAGGGCCTGTCCCCATGCAGTCTCTTTCTATGGCTCCATAATGGACTAGGTTGAGGTAATTCAGTCCCCAGTGTGCCCTCCACCATCTACCTGACCACGGCTGATTTAACTCTCAACCATATTTACCTGGCTTTCCTCCACAATCTCTGATACAACAAGACCATCTGAATTGACCCCCCAAACACCAACCGACAACCCACCTCCCCCTCTCGAGGTATGGATCAGATTGCCACAATTGCAACCAACCCTTCAAGATGAAACTTCCAAGCTCTTCAATGAAGTCACCGGGAGGACAGTCATCAGAAGGATGTTTCAAGAACAAACCACAGTCCAGAGAAAATTGATTCAATTACCATGTGGAAGTTGTCCTACAGTGAAGTAAGGTGTAAATTATGTATCTGCCGACTGACCTGGCAATGATCTTGCTGCCACTTTTATGAGGTTCCTGAGGTGACAAAGCATTTTTTCAGCTGATAGCTTTCCATTAGAAACAAACTGAACAAGAGGGTTGGCACCTGTACATCTTTTAAACTCAACTTGGTAGAAAGCACCTTCAAAATCTGCCTCTGTATACTTGATTCTTCCAACAGGGACTGTGATCATTATATCAAATTCATTTGGTTCCGAAATCTGCAGAGGCCAGAAATATAAAGTTAAAACAAAGCTCATCTCACAAATCATTTTCTCCCTGAAAACCTTCCACCCCACAGGTCTTTGCCTTAATGGATCATTTGGTTCATCACCTCCAATTTGATCTCACCAACTACATCCACACCGCCCCTCTGCACTTTCTGAAGGGAAAGTTCCCTCTGCAAAATTCTGGTCCATTGTTCACTTGCCTCGACCGCCCACTCTCCCCAATGCCTTAGCTCGAGACAAATTATGCAATGCCCATCATTAATCGTCTAATGTTCTCCAACCTTTAATTGGCTTGAAGTGGTTGGGGGGGGGGGGGTAGTGAGAGTTCTCCTATCCCTATGATTTTTCCTCCCCCCAGCACTGCACAATGATGCAGCATGCAACAAACTACTGTATGACGCTTTTGCAAAGGAGATGAAGCACAGGTTAATATCTATTTGTTGCTGCTTCTGTATTTTTAAAATTTATTTGTTTAGGGGGTGGGGATGTCCCTGGTAAAGCCAGCAATTATTGCCCATTGATGAGAACCACCAAACTGAGATGGTTATTAAGAGAATATCCTTCCTCAGGTAATACTTGTACCTGAACCTTCCAAAAGGCATCATTTCTCCCTTGTCAGGATTAAGTTCCATCTGCCATTTCTCCATCCAAATTTCCAGTTGATCAATATCATGCTGTAGCCTAAGATAATCCTCCTTGCTATCCACAACACCACCAATTTTCATGTCATCTGGAAACTTACTGGTCATGCCTCTTACATTCACAATAAATATCAAAAGGTCCCAGCACCAATCCTTGGGTTCAAACTGGTCATGGCTTTCCAATCAGAAAAGTACCCCTCCACCACACCCTCTGCATCCTGTAACCAAGCCAATTCTGGATTCAGTTTGCCATCTTACCTCGAATCCCATAGACTCTTAACATTTTGGATCAGCTTATGATGCAGGACCTTGTCAAAAGCCTTACTAAAGTCCATGTCGACAATATCTACTGCATTGCCCTCACCAATATACTCTTCAAAAATTCAATCAAATGAGTGAAACAGGATTTTCCATGAACAAAGCCCTGCTAACCATCCATTTTCCAAGTGCAAGTATATCCTGTTACTGAGAATTTTTCCCACCGAAGTTCACAAGTCTGTGAAGTTGGCTTATCCCTGCTGCCTTACTTGAATAAAGGAACCACATTTGCTACTCTCCGTTCCTCTGGTACTTCACCTGTAATCAGCAAAGATGTAAAAATCTCCACAACCCCAGCGATCTCCCCGCTACCCCCCCACAGCAACCTGGAATACATCCTACAGATTTATCCACCTCCAGTCCCACAACTGCCCGGGCGGGTTCATAAGGTGAAAGTGAAACCAAAGCCAAAACTTCTCAGTTCCTGAAAGTCTGTAAAACAAACATTCTTTCACCTGACAGAGAGGCTGAACAATAAATGAAACCGACCCGAGCGCCGGAATATGAAAGTAAAAGCACCCAGCGGGAGGAAAGGACAAACGCACTAAAAAGGTGATTTCCAGCGCTCAGACCATCAGACAAACTTACTCACCTTCACCTTTTCGTAGTAACTACCACTTGGCAACTTCTTAATAGATGCAAAATTAGGATCCTTGCTGATGTAACGCAACAAATGGTCCACCACCTGGTTCACCAGCCTCGCTGCTTTGGATCGCTCATCCGACCTAATCCGCAGATTGCCGAGCACAGTCCTCAGCAATTTGTCCAAGTCTCCGGCTCCCTCACTGCCGCCAGTCCGCGGGGCTCTGATGTCTGTCCCGTCCTCGGCATCTCTCGATGCGCCCGCAGCCCTGCTGGTCCCACTGCCCACATCGCTGCTGGCATTCTTCCCCTCGTCGCCAGCAGCCCTGCCGGGAATGGTGTCCTTGTCGCCAGCAGCCCTGCCGGGAATGATTCCCTTGTCGCCAGCAGCCCTGCCGGGAATGATTCCCTTGTCGCCAGCAGCCCTGCCGGGAATGATTCCCTTGTCGCCAGCAGCCCTGCCGGGAATGGTGTCCTTGACACGAGCAGCCCTGCCGGGAATGTTTTCCTTGTCGCCAGCAGATCTACGGGAGCTGGCGTTCCTTTCACCTCTGCCCCTGTTCTTCCCGCCGGTGTCTGCGGGGCCGCCGTGGGAGCTGTCGTCTTCGACACCAGCACCGCCGCTGTGGCGCGGCCGCCGCTCCGGGTCGCGTCCTTCCCCCCGGCGGCCCTTGGGTTTGGCGCCAGAGCCGGTGGGCTTGGCCGCCGCTGAGTCGCCGCTCCTTCTCGGTACCGCCTTCTGGCTCATCTCCACTCCTCACCCGGGCCGGCTCAGGAACGACTGGTGCATTGGCGCCAAAAACCTTGACGCCGAGCACAGGCTCCCTCCCGCATCACTGGTTCCCACCCAAATCACCGCCCCCTGCCCCCCCGATAAATCTCCCGCCCAAACACCGCCCATTTCCGGACGCTAAGTTTTGACAGAAATCATTCACAAATTCTTCGTCCCACAGACGCTGCTCGTCCCACTGAGTTCTTCAGCGGATGTTTTGTTGCCCCGCCCCATCAATCATCCGCACCTGTCAATCATCCGCCCCATCAATCATCCGCACCTGTCAATCATCCGCCCCATCAATCATCCGCACCTGTCAATCATCCGCCCCATCAATCACCCGCCCGTCAATCTCCCACCCCAAGCCCCGCCCCATCAATCTCCCATCAGAGCCCCGCCCCTGTCAATCTCCCGCCGGAGCCCCGCCGCCATGAATCTCCCGCCCCCGTCAATCTCCCGCCAGAGCCCCGCCCCGTCAATCTCCTGCCAGAGTCCCGCCCCATCAATCTCCCGCCCCGTCAATCACCCGCCAGAGCCCCGCCCCCATCATTCTCCCGCCCCCATCAATCACCCGCCAGAGCCCCGCCCCCATCAATCTCCTGCCAGAGCCCCGCCCCATCAATCTCCCGCCCCCGTCAATCACCCGCCAGAGCCCCGCCTCCATCATTCTCCCGCCCCCGTCAATCTCCCGCCAGAGCCCCGCCCCCATCAATCTCCCGCCAGAGCCCCGCCTCCATGAATCTCCTGCCCCCGTCAATCACCCGCTAGAGCCCCGCCTCCATGAATCTCCCTGTCCCGTCAATCTCCCGCCAGAGCCCCGCCCCCATCAATCTCCCGCCAGAGCCCCGCCTCCATGAATCTCCTGCCCCCGTCAATCACCCGCTAGAGCCCCGCCTCCATGAATCTCCCTGTCCCGTCAATCTCCCGCCAGAGCCCCGCCCCCATCAATCTCCCGCCAGAGCCCCGCCTCCATGAATCTCCTGCCCCCGTCAATCACCCGCTAGAGCCCCGCCTCCATGAATCTCCCTGTCCCGTCAATCTCCCGCCAGAGCCCCGCCCCCACCCGTCTCTCAGATGACGAACAACAACAAAAATGCCTGAAGTACTCAGCAGGTCGGGCCGCATCTGTGGGAAGAGAAACTGAGTTCACGGTTCAGGTCGAAGACCCTTCGTCAGAACCGTGAGGGAGACAAAAGAAGCTTGTTATGCTGGAGGGAGGGAGGGGAACGTCTCTGATGGGGGAAAGCGGGGTGGCCATGGGGGTAAACTGTAAACAAGGTTATCTGATAAATGAGTGAGTAGGAATAACTTTAAGGTGAGCACGGAGACAACATAACACTGTGGGAGGTGTGAAATGCAGAGCAGGAAAACATGCCCAGCAGGTCAGGCTGAGCATGTTGTCCAATCCCAGCAAAAACAAGCTGAAGTTACAGAATTCAACATCAAGTCCAGAAGGCTGTAATGTGCCCAGACAGATGAGGTGCTGTTCCTCAAGCTTGTGTTGAGCGTCATTGTAGCACCTCAGGAGGCCACAGACCAACTGGTGAGAGTGGCAGTGGGATGGAGAATTAATGTGCCAGGCAACGGGAAGCTTTGGGTTGTCCCTGCATCCTGAACACAGGTGTTCTGCAAAGTGATTATCCTACCTACATTTGGTGTCTCCAGTGTAGAGGAGACCACACTGTGAACACCAAATGCAGTTCACCAGATTGGAAGAATTGTAAGTGAATTGCTGCTTCAACTGGAAAGACCGTTTGGGTCCCTGGATGATGGGAAGGGGGGAAAGGACAAGTGGTGCACTGCCTGCAGTTGCAAGGGAAAGTCACATTAAGAAGGGGCTGGTTGGTGGTGTAAATGGATTATATGACCATGGTAATGATGAACTTGTTGGGACCAGGGAACTGGAAATGGTCAAAGTGGCAGAGGGCATCAGATGTATTGGTATTGGTTGGTATTGGTATTGGTTTATTATTGTCACTTGTACTGAGGTACAGTGAAAAACTTGTCTTGCATACCAATCGTACAGGTCAATTCATTACACAGTGCAGTTACATTGAGTCAGTACAGAGTGCATTGATGTAGTACAGGTAAAAACAATAACAGTACAGAGTAAAGTGTCACAGCTACAGAGAAAGTGCAGTGCAATAAGGTGCAAGGTCACAACCAGGTCAATCATGAGGTCAGAGTCCATCTTATCGTTTAAGGGAACCGTTCAATAGTCTTATCACAGTGGGGTAGAAGTTGTCCTTAAGTCTGGTGGTATGTGCCCTCAGGCTCCTGTATCTTCTACCTGATAGAAGAGGAGAGAAGAGAGAATGACCCGGGTGGGTGGGGTCTTCAATTATGCTGGCTGCTTCACCAAGACAGCGAGAGGTAAAGACAGAGTCCAAGGAAGGGAGGCTGGTGTCTGTGATGCGCTGGGCTGTGTCCACAACTCTCTGCAGTTTCTTGCGGTCCTGGACAGTGCAGTTACCATACCAAGCCGTGATACATCCCGATAGGATGCTTTCTATCGTGCATCGATAGAAGTTGGTGAGAGTCAAAGGGGGCAAACTGAATTTCCTTAGCTTCCTGAGGAAGTAGAACTACTGGTGAGCTTTCTTGGCTGTGCCATCTACGTGGTTTGACCAGGACAGGCTGTTGGTGATGTTCACTCCGTGGAACTTGAAGCTGTCAACCCTCTCGACCTCAGCACCGTTGATGTAGACGGGTGCATGTACACCGCCCCCTTTCCTGAAGTCAATGACTAGCTCTTTCATTTTGTTGACCTTGAGGGAAAGGTTGTTATCATGACACCATTCCACTAAGCTCTCTATCTCCTTCCTGTACTCCGACTCATCACTATTTGAGATACGGACTACAATGGTGGTATCATCTGCAAACTTGTAGATGGAGTTAGAGCAGAATCTGGCCACACAGTCGTGAGTGGATAGGGAGTAGAGTAGAGGGCTGAGGACGCAGCCTTGTGGAGCACCAGTGTTGAGAATAATCATGCCAGAGGTATTGCTGCCTATCCTCACTGATTGCGCTCTGTTGGTCAGAAAGTCAAGGATCCAGTTACAGAGGGAGGTGTTGAGTCCTAGGTCTCGGAGTTTGGTGACAAGTTTGCTTGGGATTATAGTATTGAAGGCAGATGTGTCATGGATATATATGGGAAGGGACTGGACCAGAGGAGAAAGGATAGAGTCAAGGTAGGAAGAAATAAGTTTGGTGGGGCATGAGCAGGATGAAACAATCCCAGTACTCCAGACCCACCCCCTGCTCGGTCCCAAAACCCCAACCTCATCATCAGCTTACACCCACCTCCCCTCTAGTTACTGAATCTTTCTTTCTACCCATCCCTGGCTCCCACCTGGACTCACAGCCCCCACCATCATTTCAATCTTAGACCTCCCCACCCCAATACAATCCAGCTCACTCCCAGACCTAACAGATCCTCCCCCAACTCAACCCAGCCAGACACACTCCTAAACACATACCTAGCCACTGCTATTTGGCTTACTGCCAGACACTCAACACCACTTATCTCCCAATCCCTGTTCACTTTCTGTCCATCTGGGCAGGCACGGTAGTATAGCGGTTAGCGTAACGCTATTACAGCTCCAGGGACCCGGTTCAATTCCTCCTTCTGTCTGTAAGGAGTTTGTACGTTCTTCCTGTGACTGTGTGGGTTTCCTCCGGGTGCTCCGGTTTTCTCCCACATTCCAAAGACGTACATTCACTCACAGTTCACTAGTTCCCTAGTTCACTCACAGAGCCTGTAACTACATCATGACTGTGATTACTTAACTAGAAAGTGAAAAGCTGTGACATTTCAATGAGGTGAATAGAGCTCGGGTTGGGATAAACGGATCAGGGGCTGTACATGTATATGTGGTGATCGTATTAGTACTCCGATTTTAACCACTCCCCCATTGATGGCCATTTCTCCTGTTGCCATGGCCCCAAGCTTGAGAATTCCCTTCCCCAAAACTCTGAACCTCTCTTCCCTTGAGGAACTCCATTAAATAAACCTGTTTCACAAGGCTCACAGTTATTTGTCCCTATTTCTCCATTAAATGCAAATTTCCATTTGATAACATTTCTGTGAAGGACCTGAGGTTTCTTTTGTATATCCAAGGTGCTATATAAACACAAGTTGTTGTTGAATCTTTGCTCACATCTGGATCCCATAAGTCATCCCTATTGAATCTATTTCCGCCATCCTTTCGGACAGTGTATTTCAGCTCCTATCAAGTGTAAACACAAAACTTCTTCATGTTTCACCTTGGGTACTTTTGCCAGTTACCTCAAATCCGAGTCCCTTGGTTACTAGTGTTAAAGAAAAAGAATTACTAAGACAATCGAAAAGAGTATATAATACTTTATTAGCATTTATATAATGGTCATTGGGAGATGTCACTAATTATGTCTTCCCTGATGGTAGTTCAATGTGCCTTTTATACATAGTAAGTCAAGTATCACATTCCAAAAGAAAGTACTTTGAACAATGAAAGACTGTGAATAAGAAGACATCTGTGATCTTGTCCTTAAAAAGAGTTATAGAATTTCATGCAACAAACACAAAATGCTGGAGGAACTCAACGGGTCAGACAGCTCATCCTGTCTTATCTGTTTCTCAATTTGAAAAGGCTAACAGCCATCAATGTTTAAAGAATAATGGGTTAACTTTAATGATCCCTTGGTACATACTGGTTCATTTCAGAGGAAAAAGCATTCAGAAACAAGATAAAATTAAACTGAGAAATTAAGCACCTTATGTACAAGTAATGCCAAGTTAACATGTTTATATCAACTGATATCTTTGCCGAGAGAAGTCTGCGCAGTGGTTTCTTTTACTTAAACCACATTAGCTATATACTCTGGTCTCTAACCCTTTTCTCTCACACTAGTCCCTCCTGGCGGCACACTTCTCCACAAAACCAAGTCATCTTTCCCGCCAATCATTCTAGTAAATCTCCGCTGCAGCCTCAATCACATTCAAGACAGAACTGGATAAATACTCAACGAGGAGAAATTTGCAGGACCATAGAGCAAGTGAGGGAAGTAGGAGTGACTGGATAAATTGATGAGCTAGCCTAGGAGAAAGTGAAAATGGCTTTCTTCTGCACCAGAAGATTAGACTGATGAAAAACAGCCAATATATTTTGAACAAATTTCCATCAACTTAAAAATAACATGACTTGCTTGCTGAAATTCAATAGAATATTTCAACTAAGACCTCATCAGGATTTTAAAAAGGTTCACATCACTTTTGTGCACTCTTATTCCAATAAAGCTTATGACATTGGATACTGATTTTTAAACAGCCTTCTCAACCTGTTCTGCCACTTTTTAAAATCTCAACCTGAATCACCCCAATTTACCCCGAAGATGGGAAAAAATTTAGTTCTCAATGCAGTCCAGCAGGCAAGATCTACTTTTTGAATCAAATATTTGTAGGAGGGGATGAAGAAATGAGGAAGGTTTTCACTTCTCAGATGTTCAGTGAAGTCGGCCAAGAGCTGGAGAAAGCAGTCAGCAAGGTCTTCAAGATGCCACATGTCATCTCTGGGCCTCTTGACACATGCATGGAGCAATGTTGTCTTTGCATGGTATGAGTTGACACTTGCCAATACGCGAGGATGCTCCTCCTTCACTTTCTGAAGGAGGTATTTCAAAAGCTTCAGACAGGGTTTCCTGCAGAAATGAAAGCAGCTTCAGTAAAATGTGCCAATTTTTTGTCCACCTCCCCCGAATCACAAGTCCAATGAAACCACAAGATCTCGTGTGTCACGCAATGCATATTTAAAAAAACAGATAAGATATCTTTATTACTCACATGTACATCGAAGCACACAGTGAAATGCATCTTTTGCACACAGTGTTCCGGGGGGCAGCCCACAAGTGTCGCCACGCTTCCAGCACCAACGTAGCATGCCCACAACTTCCTAACCCATATGTCTTTGGAACGTGGGAGGAAACCGGAGCACCCAGAGAAAACCCACGCAGACACGGGGAGAACGTACAAGCTCCTTACAGACAGCATCTGGAATTGAACCCGGGTTGCTGGCGCTGTAATAGCGTTACGCTACAACATAAGCAGCGAGTATCAACAGGCCATCCAACTGTAGAAAGGGCCAAAGCCACATCCCACATTGTCCATATCATCACGCTACAGCAGGAATATGAGATTATAACCCAAAGTGGCATTCTTTAACAGCACATGGCACAGACCCCAGTTTAAATAGACTGGCAATCATCAACTAATTCTGAGAAATCAAAAATCCAGCATGGCATCTGTTGGTTCATGTGACTTGGTACTTTAGCTGGCACAGAGACAACATTCAGAGTGCCACTGTGTCTCACAGACTCATCTGCACCCAGTTATCGGATCACACCCAGCATGTAACCCTAAGGAAGTAAAATCACCCTGAATTCCCAGTTCTCATCACTACCTCTGTGCGTAGAGTTCAAAGTTAAAGAAGCAGAGGATCAGACTTGACCATCAAAATTCTCCCCCAGTGACTCTCCGTACGTGTGCCTCTACAGAATGCACTGAAACTGCACCACAGTACAAGTCTCCCACCCCGGTCATTCTCTCTTCTACCCCCTTCCATGAGGCACAAGATATAAAAGCTTGAAAACACGCACCATCAGGCTCAAGGACAGTCTCCATCCCAAAAGCTTCAGCTTCTATAACCACCTTTGTTCCTCTCAGTTGATGTGACTACACCTCGATTTACATTTGTTAATTTCTTTCTTTCCGCCTCTAACTGCTAGTTTGTAAAGATAATTGATATCTTAACTCCTTTGGTCGACATTCCCTCTGTTCTCTCCACCACTCCTTTTTTTACAACTTCAAAAATGTTTGTTTTCTCACTTTTCCAGTGCTAATAAAATGTCCTTATCCAAAACATCACTCTGTTGCTCTCCCCACTGATGTTGCCTCACCTGCTGAGTGTTTCCAACATTTTCTGGTTTTGTTTTGGATTTCTGGCATCAAGTTTCCTTGCTCCAATGAATTCAGAAAGCCTGCGCCTCAGGTCTTTGCGCAATCATAACTCTCCCTACCTCATGAAAGGCACAATGCTCACATTTGGATTTACACCTCATGGGTTTTAATGGGCCCCTTCCTCCAACCCCATTAACACATGAATAACATGCAGATGTGTAAAACAATATCGCTGCCTTGCATTACTTGGTAGAGAAAAGGGAAATTAAGGAAATGGGAGCAAACACAACTTTACACAGTGCAACATTTATCATCAAAGATCCCCACCATCTGGACCATGGCATCTTTTTGCAGTTACCTTCGGGCAGGAGGTACAGAAGCCTGAAGTCCCACACCACCAGGTTCAAGAACAGCTACTTCCCTTCAACCCTTCAACTCTTGAACAAAACTGCACAACCCTAATCAACTCAATGACCACTTTGCACTACCATGGACTTTTTGTTTGGTTCTAATTGCGTTCTTTCTTGTAAGAATTATATATAATTTATGTTTAGTCTATGTTTTCCTTGCGAGTGCTGCTTACCTGATGGTATGTGCCTGTGATGCTGCTGCAAGTAAGCTTTTCATTTAACCTGTGCATACATGTTCTCCGTGGATTGTCACCTTGTCGTGGTGGAGAAGCTTGTGTGGTCCTGAGATCCCGAGAGCGATGCCGTCTGGAGCTATGCTCCTAGTAGGGTCACCCATGGCGGTAAGGTTGATGGTGAGGTCCCTGACAAAGAACAATCCAACCAAGACCTCAACGGTGGAACAGGCAGATGACGTTACTTCAAACTCAACGGCTGTGAAGGCGGATGAAGGCTGCAACAAATCCATCAGCTCCAATCACCGTGGTTTCCATTGCCATTGGAATCAGTTGATTGATTTGTGAAGTATCGTGTGCTTTTTGTAGTGCAACATCAAGTACACGTTAAACAAATACACGCACAGGCATCTTCGCTCTGTGGGCTACTTCTCAGCAACAACCAAAGCCCAATCTGCCATCTGGAACCACCTGTCCTGAATGCGGAAGAATTTTCAGAGCCAAGATTGGACTCATAAGCCACTTGAGAGCCCATAAGTAGATCAACGGAACGAAGACCATCATCCTTGACCTCGAGGGATAGCCACGATGACAACGACATGTACTTGTGCAAATGACAATAAACTTAACTTTGACTTTGCAGTACAATGAAAGAAACCTGCAGCACTTAGGCGATTTACTCTCACAGCAAATCTTCAAGCTGCCATGGTTCATGATCATCTTCTTCTCAATGTCTGAGAATGAGATCCGCCACATTTCTGCAATAATTAAAATGAAGATGACATCTCAACAAACGTTATTAACCGTGCTGTTCGGCAGCCCTCCCTCTGCCACCATTCGCTTCACTTTGGGCTCAAGTATAAGTCTCTGTGTAGCCGACTATTGATTGGACAGGCCCATGTGCCTTCCTATTCCTGTAAAAGCCATTGATAAAATCAACAGCTCCTGTGTTTTGAGGGAACATTTGTGTGGAGACCTTCCACAGGGATTTCTCTTCGCACTGCCATTAGGTTTGCAGACATGCAACAGAAACATTTATACGTATGCCTGGCGTTCTGCTCACATTACAGGAGAAAGCAGAACTGAAGAAACTCCACCACCCCATACCCACAATATTTAACTAAATTCTTGTGCATGTGAACATGAAAAACATCATCATATTCTGTGGATGGGGAGTTTGCCCATTGTGTATAACAACAATAAATTGTATTTAAAATGCCTTTAATGCAGCAAAATGTCCTAAGGCACTTCGTGGGTGTGTTATCAAACAAAATTTGACATGGAACCGCATGAAGAGATTTAACAGCAGATGGCCAAAAGCTTGGTGAAAACTATATTTTACAGAGCATCTTAAAAGAGGAGAACATGGCAGAATAATTAAATCTGGGGATGATTAGGAGATCTGGAGGAGCACAGGCAGCCTGTAGGGATGGAAGATAATAAAGTTAAGGAAGGACAATGCCATGAAAGGATTTACAAATAAGACTGAGAATTTTAACATCTAAGTGTTGCTTGACTGGGAGTCAATATGATCCAATTATTGCAAGATCGGTGGGCAAATTCCACTCCATTTTATATCGCCTCCTGATTACAGAATGCACCAGATGTCCACATCCGCTGAAAACAAAGATGTGGATAAAGGTTTCAGCACAGAGGAGCCAAGACCAGCAGTTGGGTAATTAATGGCGGTGAAAATAGTGATGCGCAGTTAAATGGTTCAAAGCATGTGGCTCAAAAAATAGCACCTGAGATGTTACAAAAAGAGGAAGGGGTAACCCTCCAGATCTAAAGGACCAGATTCTAAGCGCAGTGGGACTGAGTGCAGCTAGCACTATGTGCAGAACTTCCTTAATATAGTTTGCTTGCTTAAAAAAAATGACCTTGTTTAAAATTCATTTCCATAGTTAATCCTGTGTTTAAGCCTCGAGTCTAAAACTGGATGCTATAGACTAAGATGAGATGGGAAAGATTTAAAAAGGACCTGAGGGGCAACATTTTCCCCACAGTGGGTGGTGGGTATATGGAACAAGCTGCCAGAGGAAGCTGTAGAGGCGGGTACAATTACAATGTTTAAAAGACATTTGAACAGGTACACTGATTGAGAAGGTTAAGAGGGATATGGGTCAAATGCAGGCAAAGGGGTCTAGCTTGGATGAACATCTTAGCGTGAAGAAGTTGGGCTGAAAGACCTGTAATTCTTTGACTCTAACTGGTTAAAACTCACCAGAAACCAGCAGGGAGTCTGCAAGACCTGCAAATCACCTATGGGGCCCGTGTAAGCAAGTTCAGACAGTAATGATGCAAAACAGTTTACAGAGGATGCCTTTAGAATATTGGATTAGAACCCAATGCAAGTGTCTAATGTGGCAGTGGGGGAGGGCAAGGAATGTTTAGCATGAAAGTGTGTGAGGGAATCTAGGTTTAGTAGGTGTGAAAGTGCTTCTGAATGTGTGACAAATATCTGCTTCTTGTGCCCAGTATCGATCCCTATTTTATTCGAAACTTAAATGTTGTGTTTGTTGTTGGAAGTATTTATTTCTAGATGCTGACATTATGCTGAGCTCCTGTGCCAATTTTTGGATTTTTTAAACTGGTTGAAACCATATGTATGTTTCATGAGCTTGCATCCTCAGATGTTCCTTGAAAGTTAGACACAAGAAATTCTGCAGGTGCTGGAATCTGGAGCAATACACAAAATGTGCTGGTGAGACCCGACGCAGATTGGGTGACTGCTTCTTCGAGCACCTTCGCTCCTTCCGCCACAACAGCCAGGACCTCCTGGTGGCCCCCCACTTCAATTCCACATCCCACTCCCATACTGACATGTCTATTGTCACGAACCAGCAACAAAAGAAACACACTGAGCATGATTTAGTGTTAAAAACTATTTTATTAATCACTACTTATGATAATACGTAAAATAAAAGTAAAAATGTTAGTATGTTAGAATTCAAGAATGTTAAACCTCGAACGTTAACCCCAAAACTAAACTCGTTGTGTGTGTGTGTGAGACAAAGTCCCAAACTCCAAGTTCCGGAATGGTTCTTAAAGTTCAGTTCCGCAAGCCATAAGGTGAAACATGAGCAAGGGCTTCTTCAACAACCACCGTTGTCTGAAGATAAGATGTAGATGTAGAAAAACATAGAGAGAGTACATACGAAATCCAAATGTTCCACGATGGAACCCAAACGACACTTCAGTGTTTACTCGGTAGTGACTTCCTCACCCCGAAAGCATCCGAACCGTGGTCGTCCACACACAAATACCTGTTTTCCTTCTACAGGTCAGCAACAAAGTGAACTCCACCGGATTACTTCCAACTTCCATACATGGATTTCAGTGGCAAACACAGTTATTGTTTCTCATCCATCGATAGAGAAAACAAGCAAGCTGGTGTCTCTCTCCCTTCTCTCTCTCTCTCTCTTCTAACTTCTTCAACAATGTCATTACGTCCTTTATCTTCTATTGACGTAAGCACGCCCCACACACACATACACACACACTCTCTATCTTAAAGGGACTTTCACTGAGTCCGTAACACCTCCCACCTAAAAAAAAATTTTCCCAAGAAAATTTTAACCGCGCATACAGTTAGTAATGTTAATAATTATCATGCTACACAACTACAGAATATCAGATTAGTACAGATACATGTTTCCCATTTAACATCGAGAAAGACAATCAGCAATCACATTATCTTTGCCTTTAATGTGAGTTATCATGAGATCAAACTCTTGCAAAATTAAACTCCAGTTTAACAGCCTTCTGTTCTTGTTTTTGACTTGGCTCAGAAACACCAATGGGTTATGATCTGTATACACAGTCAATGGTTTCTGAGTGGTGCAAACATATACACTGAAATGTTGCAAGGTTAAAACAAGCGACAGTAATTCTTTCTCTATGGTGGAATAATTCTTTTGATGCTCATTAAATTTCTTTGAAAAGTAAGCTACAGGATGGTCAATATCATCAAGGTCACCCTTCTGCAACAACACAGCTCCTGCAGCTTCATCACTGGCATCTACTGCTAATGAAAATGGCTTTTCAAAGTCAGGTGTTTTGAGTACAGGATGGTAGCATAAAATGGCTTTCAGCTTCTCAAATGCTTCTTGACAAGAATCTGTCCAAACAAACTTTACTCCCTTCTTCAGAAGATTAGTTAGGGGAAGAGCAATATCAGCAAAATTTTTACAAAATTTTCGATAATATCCAACCATTCCCAAAAATCTTCTAACAGTCCTCGTACCTGTGGGAATAGGGAATTCAGATATTGCTTGAACTTTTGCCTGAACAGGAGCTTGCTTGCCTTGACCTACAACATAACCAAGATACGTCACAGTGGCATGGCCAAATTCACTTTTAGCCAAGTTAACTGTAAGGTTAGCCTTGGAAAGTCTTTCAAACAACCTTTCTAACGCAGAGATGTGATCTTCCCAAGTATCATTCCCAGTCACTAAGTCGTCAATGTAGGCATCTGTATGTTTTAACCCATGAATCACTTTGAAATGTTGCCGGAGCATTTTTCATTCCAAATGGCAAAACATTGTATTCATACAATCCAGAAGGGGTTACAAAGGCTGAAATCTCCCTTCCTCTATCTGTTAATGGAACACACCAGTACCCTTTTAATAGGTCAATCTTTGTAAGAAATTTTGCCTTTCCCACTCTGTCTATGCAATCATCCACCCTAGGAATAGGGTAAGCATCTGACTTTGTTACAGCATTCACTTTCCTGTAATCTGTGCAAAATCTAACAGTTCCATCAGGTTTAGGTACAATAACACAGGGCGAACTCCAATTTGAAGTAGAATGTCTAATAATATCATTTTCCAACATGTATTTTATTTCCTGATCAACAAGTTTACTTTTTTCCACATTCATTCGATATGGGTGTTGTTTGATTGGTTTTGCATCCCCAACATCAACATCATGGGTAATTATCGATGTTCTGTTTGGAACATCTGGGAACAGATTTTTAAATTTTAAAATTAATTCTCTCATCTGTTGTTTTTGTGAAACTTGTAAATGGTCCAACTTCGTTTCAAGGTTCTCCATGATATTTTGGTTTTTTAGTTTCGATGGAACAATATTTGGTCTAAATTGGCCTTCCTCAACATCAACATCAGGCATTCTAGAAACAACCTTTACACCATCCACCAAGGCCACAACTGAATCCCTCTCATAATAAGGTTTTAGCATGTTTACATGACAGAGTTGTGTTTTCTTGCGTCTATCTGGTGTTTTGATTATATATGTTAAATCAGTCACTCGAGATTCAATAACATAGGGTCCAGAAAAACGAGATTGCAATGGATTATTTTGGCTAGGGAAAAATACCAACACCTTTTGCCCCACTGCAAATGTCCTAGGCCGAGCACGTCTATCAAAATATGTCTTCATTCTTATCTGGCTGGTTTTCAAATTCTCTCTCGCTAGCTGGCAGACTCTCTCCAAACGAGTTTTAAATTTTTGGACATAGTCCAACAGACTCAAGTGCACTTCCTCATTAACCCATTGCTCTCTCAACAACTCCAAAGGTCCTCTCACCCTATGTCCAAATACAAGCTCAAACGGACTAAATCCTATTGACTCCTGGATTGATTCTCTAACGGCAAACAAAAGTAAATGGATACCTTCGTCCCAATCCTTGGTGTTTTCAAAGCAATAAGTCTTCAGCATATTTTTGAGAGTAGAATGAAATCTCTCCAGAGCTCCTTGAGATTCTGGGTGATATGCAGATGATACAATCTGCTTTGCTCCCAGCTCATAGACTATTTGTTGAAAAATTTTTGACATAAAATTACTACCTTGATCAGATTGGATTTCTTTTGGCAAACCAAACAAGGTAAAAAATTTTACAAGAGCCTTTGACACCGTCTTGGCCTTAATATTTCTAAGGGGTATTGCCTCTGGAAATCTAGAAGTGGCACACATGATGGTTAACAAATACTGATTTCCAGTCTTAGACTTTGGTAATGGACCAACACAGTCCATAATCACCTTCGAAAAGGGCTCACCAAAAGCAGGAATTGGTTTCAATGGAGCCACAGGGGGTTTTTGATTTGGTTTACCTACCATCTGACATGTGTGGCAGGTTCGACAAAACATCACCACATCTTTTCTCAAACCAGGCCAATAGAATTGTTTCAAGATCTTCCCTACAGTTTTATTCACACCAAAATGACCACCCAAAGGCATACTATGGGCCAGGTTTAAAATCTCATCCCTATAAACTTTTGGAACAACAACCTGATGAATAACTTCCCATTCCTCAGTAACAGGAACATGAGGAGGTCTCCATTTCCTCATTAACACTCCATTTTTGACATAGTATCCAATTGGCACTTTTTCAATCTCCTCACATGAGAGAGCTTTTTCTTTCAATTCTGTCAACTCAGGGTCCTTTGTCTGTTCCACCATAAAATCCTTCCTCGACAAAGACAAATCTTTAAATTCAGGCTCCCTACAAGGATGTTGATCCTCCAGTGAAGACAGAAAAGTCTCAGATAAGGCATCATAATTTTCTTCCTGTTTAGGACTGTCACAAGGAACCACATCAGACTGCATTGGACTGTCTGTCTTGGCTAATTCTCTAGCTCTAGCTCGAGTCACCGCACATGATGGGTAAACATCTGGATCATTCTCAGACTCATCAATCCTTGGTTTGGTTGTTAACCGTACCACAGGAACAATTTCTCCATCTGCAAGGTCATTTCCCAATAAAAAGAAACTCCTTCCACTGGCAAACTAGGTCTTATCCCTATCTCGACTGGTCCTTCTACAAACTTTGACTTTAAAATCACCCTGTGAAAAGGGACAGACATGGTCTCACCTGTAACGCCTCGTACTAGATTTACTTCACCAGTGTCACTTTCTTCTCCAAAATTTAAAACACTGTCCAGCAGGAGAGATTGACTAGCCCCAGTATCTCTAAGAAGTTTCACTGGCACCTGGGGTGACTCATCATTCAGTGAAACAAAACCCTCTGATACATACGAACGGAATTCTTTTCTCACCTCCTCCAACTTTTCCGCTTTTACCTCTTGCAAGGATTGATCTTTAACAGCATCTCCTAAACCTTTTTGATTTTTAATTGCCTGAAAGCAAGCATTGGGCACAACTTCCTTCTTTTTCTTCAAAAGGGCACAATTAGATATCACATGGCCAGGTTTCCTACAGTAATAACAAGTACGCTCAACAGGTTTCTCCAGCCCTGGCTTCTTTTCATCCTTTCCTTTTTGATTACCTCCCAATTTAATCTCCGGTTTACCTGGATTGTCTTTGTAACTCTTTTGAAAGGTTTTAGGTTGTCCCCATTTGGATTTATGGGTTAAAGCATAATCATCTGCCAACCTAGCAGTTTCTTGTAAAGTTTCCACTGCCTTTTCATTTAAATATGTTGTTAATTCAGCTGGAACACATCTTTTAAAGTCTTCCACTAGTATCAATTCTTTCAATTTATCAAAATCCCCATCTACATTTTTAGCCAGGCACCATCGTTCAAAACATATTCTCTTTCCATTGGCAAATTCCATATAAGTCTGATCTGCAGATTTCCTCAAGTCTCTGAATTTTTGTCTATAAGCTTCAGGTACCAATTCATAGGCCTTCAATATAGCTTGTTTTACCTTGGTATAATCAGCTGCATCCTCAGCAGACAAAGCAGAATAAGCTTTTTGAGCTTTACCTTTAATCACACTCTGTACCATAAGAGCCCATCCTTTCCCTGGCCGGTTTGAACTCTCAGCAACCTTTTCAAAATGTTGGAAATACTGATCAACCTGACCTTCCTCAAAAGGAGGGACTAATCGAACCTCCCTGCTGGCTGAAAAACCATCTTCAGAATCAGATTCCAAACTCCTACGCTTCATTTGTAACTCATGCTGCCTCTGTTTCTCCTTCTCCTCACTATCCAGCTCCATCCTCTTCAATTCCATCTGCTTCATTGCTAGATCAGCCTCTATCTTCATCTGAGTTAGCTTTTGTTCGGCCTCTAATTTATTTTGTTCTCGTTCAGCCTCTATCTTTAACTGGGTTTGCTCTCATTCAGCGTCTAATTTCCTTTGTTCTCGTTCAGCCTCTATCTTTAACTGGGTTTGTTCTCGTTCAGCCTCTATCTTTGCCAGCTGCACCTGTGCCTCAGAAATTGCTATTTCACTGCCAGGAAACTGTTTTAACACTTCCTTCTCAAACACCTTCTTTTCCACATAATGGCCAGCTATCAGTCTCTGAATATCTGCCTTTCTCATAGACTGCTTTACTTCTGTAAGGTCTAATCTTGTAGCAATCTTTATCAGATCATCCTTTTTCGCCACCTCCAATCCCTTTTGGGTTGGTGACTCCAAAAATGCCTTAATATCCATTGCTGCTGGTTTCCACACACACAAGCCAATTAAAAAGAATTTATCAGACCTCCCTCAAAAATCTTTGGATTGAATCCCGAACAAATCTCGTCAATCTGGGGAACGATCCCAGACGACACTCGTTAATCTTTGGATTGGATCCCAGACGAATCTCGTTAACCTTGGGAACTATCCCGGATGAATCTCGTTAACCTTGGGAACTATCCCGGGTGAGCCCCCAATTTTGTCACGAACCAGCAACAAAAGAAACACACTGAGCATGATTCAGTGTTAAAAACTATTTTATTAATTACTACTTATGATAATACGTAAAATAAAAGTAAAAATGTTAGTATGTTAGAATTCAAAAATGTTAAACCTCGAACGTTAACCCCAAAACTAAACTCGTTGTGTGTGTGACAAAGTCCCAAACTCCAAGTTCCGGAATGGTTCTTGAAGTTCAGTTCCGCAAGCCATAAGGTGAAACATGAGCAAGGGCTTCTTCAACAACCACCGTTGTCTGAAGATAAGACGTAGATGTAGAGAAACATAGAGAGAGTACATACGAAATCCAAATGTTCCACGATGGAACCCAAACGACACTTCAGTGTTTACTCGGTAGTGACTTCCTCACCCTGAAAGCATCCGAACCGTGGTCGTCCACACACAAATACCTGTTTCCTTCTACAGGTCAGCAACAAAGTGAACTCCACCGGATTACTTCCAACTTCCATACATGGATTTCAGTGGCAAACACAGTTATTGTTTCTCATCCATCGATAGAGAAAACAAGCAAGCTGGTGTCTCTCTCCCTTCTCTCTCTCTCTCTCTCTTCTTCTAACTTCTTCAACAACGTCATTACGTCCTTTATCATCTATTGACGTAAGCACGCCCCACACACACATACACACACACTCTCTATCTTAAAGGGACTTTCACTGAGTCCGTAACACTATCCACGGCCTCCTCTACTGCCACGTTGAGGCCAGGCACAGGTTAGAGGAACAACACCTCATATTCCGCCTTGGGAGTCTCCAACCTAATGGCCTTAACATTGATTTCTCTAACTTCCAGTAACCCCACCCCTTCCTTTTCTCCCCCCCCCCATCCCCATCCTTTGTCTTCCCTTATTCCTATGCCTCCATTCCCCCGCCTTGATGACCTGCCCACCTCCTCTCCTCCCCTCCCCCATCCTTTATTCCATGGTCCACTGCCCTCTTCTACTGGATTCCTCCTTCTTCAGCCCTTGGCCTCTTCTACCTATCATCTCTCAGCTTATTACATCTTCTCCCCCACCCACTACCATCCCCCTCTCACCTGGACTCACCTGTCACCTGAACTCCCCTGTCCCCTGCCTGCGTGTGCTCCTCCCCCTCCCCCCACCTTCTTATTCTGGCTTCTGCCCTCTTTCTTTCCGGTCCTGATGAAGGGTCTCGGCCCAAAACGTTGACTGTTTATTTCCGTCCATGGATGCTGCCTGACCTGCTGAGTTCCTCCAGCACTTTTTGTGTGTTGTTCCTTGAAAGTTAGAAAATTTTGCAATTCTGATCTGATGACTAATGGATTGATGTTTCTGAATTGTATGAAGAGATGTGCTTTTGTTAGTGCAATAATTCTTTAAGTTTATGTATTGGAAATACCTCAGAAAAATTTTTGAACTAAAGAGTAAACTTTTATTCTCATGTTTTCTTTTAACCAGTAGAGTCCTTCACCACTATGAGGGATAAAAGAGACTAGATGAGGCCTTGAAACTGAAATTCAAACTTACAGGATGGTTTAAAATCAATTGAGCCTTCAAAAAAGTGCTAATTCATCTGTAGTTAGGAAAGCTTACAAGCTGCCGGGGAAGTGGTTGAGGCAAGTACAATAACAACATTTAAGACATTTGGACAGGTACACAGATAGGTTAGAAGCTTAAAAGGGCATCTTGGTCGGCATGGATGATAATGACCTGAAACAACAAAGCTTCTTCGGCCTGAATCATGAGGCCATCAGTCTTCCTGAGAGTGAACCCGTAGAAAGTGTCCGGCCCAGATGGAGTTCCCGGCCATATCCGCAGATCTTGCATGGATCAGCAGTATTTGCAGACATCTTTAACCTTTCCCCACTTCCATCTGAGGTTCCCATCTGCTTTAGGAAGTCCACTATCATCCCAATGCCAAAGAAAAATAGGTAATGTGCCTAAATGACTACCGCCCAGTGGCACTGACATCCACCATCATGCAGTGCTTTGAGCACTTCATGGCACTCATCAACTCCAGCCTCCCAAGACAACGTCGACCCACTGCAATTTGCCTACCGCTGAAACAGGTCCAATGGTGGATGTCATCTTCCTGGCCCTACACTCATCTCTGGAGCATCTGGATAATACAGACACCTACATCAGACTCATATTTATTGACTACAGTTCTGCCTTCAATACCATAATTCCAAACAAACCCATCTCCAAAATCCTAGACCTGGGACTCAGCACCTCCCTTTGCAACTGCATCCTCAACTTCCTGACCAAAAGACCGCAAGTAAGGATAGGCAGCAACACCTCTGCCACAATCATCCTCCACACTGGTGCCCCACAAAGCTGTATCCTCAGCCCTCTACTCTACTCCCTATACACTCACGACTGTGTGGCCAGAATCTGCTCTAACTCAACCAACAAGTTTGCAGATGACACCACCGTTGTGGGCCAGATGTCAAGTAACAAGACAGAGTATAGGAAGGAGATAAAGAGCTTTGTGGCATGGTGTCAGGATACAACCTTTCCCACATGTCAGAAAAACAAAAGACCTGGTCATTGACTTCAGGAAGCAGAACAGAGCACATGCTTCTGTATATATCAATGTTGCTGAGGTGGAGATGGTTGAGAGCTTCAAGTTCCTAGGTGTAAACATCACCAATAGCTTATCCTGGTCCAACCACGTAGAACTTATGGCTAAGAAAGCTCACCAGCACCTCTACTTCTTCATAAGGCTAAGGAAATTCAACATATCCCCATTGACCCTCACCAATTTTTATAGATGGACCATAGAAAGCATCCCATCTGGATGCATCACAGCTTGGTATGGCAACTACTCTGGCCAAGACCACAAGAAATTGCAGAAAGCTGTGGACACAGCCCAGTCCATCGCAAAAACCAGCTTCCTCCACAATTCTCACTGCCTCTGAAAAGCAGTCAGCATAATCAAAGACCCCTCCTACCTGGACATTCTTTCTCCCTCTTTCCCTCAAGCAGAAGATATAAAAGTTTGAAAACACAAACCACCAGGTCAAGGACAGATTCTATACCACTGTTGTAAGACTCTCAAACGGACCTCTTATACATTAATGATGAACTCTTGACCTCACAATCTACCTCATCTTGGCCCTTGCACCTTATTGACTACCTGCGCTGTACTTCCTCTGTAACTAGAATCATAAGACTATATTCTGCATTCTGTTGCTTTTCCCTTGTACTACCTCAAAGTACTTAGGATTTATAACAATCTGTATGGATGGCTTGCAAAACTATGTTTTTCACTGTATCTCAGTACATGTGACAATAATAAACCAATACCTCTATTTCGCTTCCCACAGATGCAGCCTGACCTGTTGAGTATTTCCAGCATTTTCAGTTTTTATTATTGAATTACTGAAGAAGAATTAGGTTAATAAAAAATTCTCTTCCTCTCCAAAGTTAGAAGTTCCACTCCTTTTTAAATGTTTCTTTACAAAAATGTTGAAGGTCTTGTTAATGTGAAAGTCAATTTTCTATTTTTATTTAGGTTTGAGTTGCTTACAGAAACCCAAAGACGCCTGAGGAAGGAATGGATGGTACAATTTACTAATTTTGTTTCTAGGCTTGTCTTCTATATCTCCTTGCTCTTGTCATTCTTTGTTTTGTTTTGTAGGCTAATGAAAATTAATATTGGATAGGAAAGGAACGAACTTCACAATGGCCACGTGTAGCTCCAGTTAATATTGCGAGTTATATCTGGAACCAGAGATCCTTGCATGAGGTTCCCATGAGGTTAAAATAAAATTTCGGCAATTGATATTTTGGGAAATAGTTCAGGACAACAGTCCTGCAAGTCGCAAATTCAGATATCAGAAACTCTGGTTAGGCCACACTTAGAGTACTGTGTCCAGTTCTGATCGCCTCATTATAGGAAGGACCTGGAAGCATTGGAGAGGGTGCAGAGGAGATTTACCAGGATGCTGCCTGGATTAGAGAGTATGGATTATGAGGAGAGACTAAGGGAGCTGGGGCTTTACTCTTTGGAGAGAAGGAGGATGAGGGGAGACATGATAGAGGTATACAAGATATTGAGAGGAATAGATAGAGTGGACAGCCAGTGCCTCTTTCCCAGGGCACCAATGCTCAATACAAGAGGGCATGGCTTTAAAGTAATGGGTGGGAAGATCAAGGGAGATATCAGAGGGTGCTTCTTTTTAACCCAGAGTGTGGTTAGTGCATGGAATGCACTGCCTGGGGTGGTGGTGGAGGCTGATACGTTGGTCAAGTTCAAGAAATTGTTAGATAAGCACATGGAGGAATTTAAAATAGAGGGATATGTGGGAGGAAGGGGTTAGATAGTCTTAGGCGTGGCATAAAGGTTGGCACGACATGGTGGGCCGAGGGGCCTGTATTGTGCTGTGCTGTTCTATGGTTAGAACAGGGTTGGAAAAGGACTCAGTCTGAGAAACTTCTGACGATAGTTCATTGACTTGAAACCTCACCTCTGTTTCTTCCTCCACAGTTAACTGACCTGTGAATATTTCCAGCATCTTCTAGTTTTATTTCAGGGCTCCAGCATCCACTGCATTTTGATTCTGTGTTATGGATTCTCTAGCTTTGACTGGAAAGTGCAATGACGTGATTTTCAGTGAGCGGGAGCCAGAACTTGGAACGAGAGGCGGGAGTTTTCAAAAGAGGTGAGTCTCTGTGCTCGGTGTTCTTTTTCAGTGAGCAGGACCCTTAAAGAGCTACACTTGCATATTGTTAGTAATAATTGGCTAATTAGCTAATCGGCAGCAGCCAGTAAAAAGAAGCTAGGGTTAAGTGGAGCAGCCATTGTTGTAGTAGTCAGGGTTTAGAGTGGGAGACTGAGGATTTGGCTCAAGAGGCTTTGGCAAGAAGAGGTTGAGTAAGTGACCTAGGTGAGGGGAGTGCAAGTAGCTCTTTAAATAAAAAAGGTTTCAGTAAGAAGGCACAGGTAAGGTCTTTATTTTGTTGTTTGTAAATCCTTACTCCTTGATTCAGTATAGGCAGGATGGCAGTTACGGCAGTGGAATGCTCCTCCTGTAAGATGTGGGATGTCAGGGGACCTCACAGTCTCCCTGATGACGACATCTGCAGGAAGTGCACCCAGCTGCAGCTCCTGACTGACCAGGTCAAGGAAATGAAGCTGGAGTCAGATGTACTCCGGACCATCCAGGAAGCTGAAAACCTCATAGATGAGACTTTTACCAAGGTGGTCACACCCAAGGTACAGGCTTCAGATAGATAGGTGACCACCAGGAGAAGTAAGGGGAATAAGCAGTCAGTGCAGGGTTCCCCTGTGGCGATACACCTCAGCAACAAGTATGCCCCTTTGGAGACTGCTGGGGGGGATGACCCATCAGGGCACAGCAGCAGCTAGGTCAGTGGCACTGTGACTGGCTCTGTGGCTCAGCAGGGAAGGGTAAAGTCAGGAAGAGCAATAGTGATAGGAGACTTGATAGTCAGGGGGACAGACAGGAGATTCTGTGGCCACGAAAGAGACTCCGGGATGGTGTGTTGCCTCCCAGGTGCTAGGGCCGAGGATGTCTCAGAGCAGCTGCAGAATATTCTCAAGGAGGAGGATGAGCAGCCAGAAGTCATGGTGCAGTTGGCACCAATGACATAGGTAGAAAGGGGGAAGAGGTCTTGCATAGTGAGTATAGGGACATAGGAAAGAGGCTGAAGAGCAGGGCCTCCAAGGTAGTAATCTCTGGATTACTCCCAGTGCCACGTGCTAGTCAGGGCAGGAATAGGATGACAAGGCAGGAATAGGATGACAGAACAGATGAATGAGTGGCTGAGGAATTGGTGCAGGGTCAGGGTTTCAGCTTGGATCATTGGATCCTCTTGTGGGGCAGGGGTGACCTGTACAAGAGGGATGGGTTGCAACTCAACTGGAGGGGAACCAATATCCTGACTGGGAGGTTTGCTGGTGCTACTCAGGAGGGTTTAAACAAGTCTGGCAGGGGGATGGGAACCAGAGAACCAGGTCAGAAAGTGGAGGGATTCAAAGGAAGATAGATGTCAGGGCCAGTTTCAAAACAGGCAGGCGCAAAGTAATAGACACAATGGGCAGACAGTTTGAAGTGTGTGTACTTGAATGCTGGGAGTATGGTGGCGCGGTAGTGTAGCAGTTAGCGTAACGCTATTACAGTGCCAGCAACCCGGGTTCAATTCTGGCTGCTGTCTGTAAGGAGTTTGTACGTTCTCCCCATGACTGCGTGGGTTTCCTCCGGGTGCTCCGGTTTCCTCCCACATTCCAAAGACGTACGGGTTAGGAAGTTGTGGGTGTGCTATGTTGGCGCCGGAAGCGTGGCGACACTTGTGGGCTGCCCCCAGCATATTCTCAGTAATGCAAAAAGATGCATTTCACTGTGTGTTTCAATGTACATGTGACTATTAAATATCTTTAAAAAAAATCTTATTATGGATAAGGGTGATGAATTTAAGAGTATGGATCAGTACATGGAACATTGCTTAATGTTCCGGGTTTTGACCTTTTAGAAAAGAGAGAGGGGGAGGTAAAAGTGGGGTGGGGAAAGTTGCACTACTAATCAGGGACAATATCACAGCTGCACTCAGAGGGGACATAATGGAGGGCTCACCCACTATATGGGTAGAGCTCAAAAATAAGAAAGGTGCAATCATTCTGATGGGATTATACTACAGACCCCCACCCCACCCCCAGTAGCTACCGGGACAATGAGGAACAGATATGCAGGCAGATTAGGGAAAGGTGTAAAACTAATAGGGTTGTAGTGGGCAACTTCAGTTTCCCTAATATAAACTGGGACCTCCTTAGTGTAAGAGGTTTAGACGGGGCAGAATTTATTAGGTGCGTCCAGGAGGGTTTCTTAGATCAATATGTAGATAGTCCAACGAGAAGAAGGGCTGTACTGGACCTGGTGTTGGGTAATGAGCCTGGCCAGGTGACCGACCTTTCAGTGGGAGAACAGTTAGGGAACAGTGACCACAATTCCTTAAGTTTTAAGATAGCTACAGATAAGGATAAGTATGGACCTTGTGGGAGACTAAATTTGGAGCAGGGCAAATTACAACAGCATTAGTGAGCAACTAGGAAGAATTAATTGGGAACAGCTGTTTTTGGGTAAGTCCACAACTGACATGTGGAGGGTGTTTAAAGACCAGCTGCACAGAGTACAGGACAGGTATGTTCCAGTAAGAAGGAAGGACAAGGATGGCAGGGTAAGAGAACCTTGGATGATGAGAGAGGTGGTGAATTTAGTCAAGAAGGAAAAGGAAAAGTACGTAAAGCTTAGGAAACTCGGATCAAACAGAGTACTTGAGGAATATAAGGAAGCCAGAAAGGAACTCAAGAAGGGAATTAGAAAAGCCATGAGGGGCCTTGAAAAGTCCTTGGCAAGCAGGATTAAAGAGAATCCCAAGGCATTCTATACATACATCAAGAGCAAGAGGATAACTAGTGAGAGATAGGACCACTGAAGGATAAAGGAAGGAACATGTGCTCGGAAGTGGAGGATGTGGGAGAGGTCCTTAATGAGTACTTTGCATCATATTTACCAAGGAGAAGGATGTGGAAGATGGGGAGATCTGTATGGAGTATGCTAATATGCCAGGGCATTTCGAGATAAAGGAGGAGGTAGTGCTGGGTCTCTTAAAGAGCATTAAGGTGGATAAGTCCCCAGGGCCTTATGGGATATACCCCAGGTTATTGAGCGAGGCAAGAGATGAGATTGCTGGGGCCTTGACCAATATCTTCGTGTCCTCTTGGAGGTCTGGCGAGTAGCTAATGTCGTTCCATTATTCAAGATTGGAAACAGGGATAATCCTGGTAGTCTCATGTCAGTGGTAGGGAAGTTACTGGAGAAGATTCTTAGCAGTAGGATTTATGAGCATTTGGAAAACCATAGCCTAATTAGGGACAGTCAGCATAGCTTTGTGCAGGGCAAGTCATCCCTTACTAACTTGATTTTTTTGATGAGGTGACGAGGGTGATTGATGAAGGTAGAACTGTGGATGTTGTCTACATGGATTTCATTAAGTCGTTTGATAAGGTCCCTCATGGGAGGCTCACTCAGAAGATTAAGATGCATGGGATCCACGGTGAATTGGCCGTTTGGATTCAGAACTGGCTTGCCCATAGAAGACAAAGGGTAGTGATCAATGGGACTTATTCTGGCTGGAGGTCTGTGACTAGTGGCGTTCCTCAGGGATCTGTACTGGGACCTCTGCTGTTTGTGATGTATATAAATGACCTGGCTGAAAACGTACATGGGTGGGTTAGTAAATTTGCAGATGATACGAAGATTGGTGGTGTTGTGGATAGCGTAGAAGACTGGCAAAGGATATGGCAGGATATAGATCAGTTGCAGATTTGGGCGGAGAAATGGCAGATGGAGTTCAACCCGGCCAAATGTGAAATGTTGCACCTTAGGAGATCAAATGTAAAGAGACAGTACACTGTCAATGGCAAGACCCTCAACAGTGTTGATGAGGACAGGGATCTTGGGGTCCAAGTGCATAGCTCCCTGAAAGTGGCAGTAAAGCAGACATATGGCATGCTTGCCTTCATTAGTCGAGGCATCAAGTTCAAGAGTCAGGAAGTTATGCTGCAGCTTTATAAAACTTGCGTTAGGCCACATCTGGAGTATTGCATTCAGTTCTGGTCACCCCATCATTGGAAGGATGTCGAGGCTTTGGAGAGGGTGTAGAAGAGGTTTACCAAGATGCTGCCTGGATTTGAGGGCACTTGCTATGAGGAGAGGTTGGACAAACTTGGGTTGTTCTCTCTGGAGCAGCGGAGGCTGAGGGGAGATCTGATAAGGGTTTATAAGATTATGAGAGGCATAGACAGACAGCCGGTATCTTTTCCCCAGGGTTGAAATGTCTAATACCAAAGGACATGCATTTAAGGTGATAGGGGGTAAGTTCAAAGGAGATGTGCAGGGCAAGTTTTTTTTTACACAGAGTGCTGGGTGCCTGGAATGTGCTGCCTGGGGTGGTGGTGGAGGCAAACACAATAGGGGCATCCAAGAAACTCTTAGATAGGAACACGAATGTGAGGGAAATGGTAGGATATGGACATTGTGTAGGCAGAAGGGATGAGTTTAGTTGGGCATTTTATTACTAATGTAACTAGTTCAGCACAACATTGTGGGCTGAAGGCCTGTTCCTGTGCTGTACTGTTCTATTGAAGGAAGATGGAGTGGATACTCTAGGAAAGACAAGGAGGGGTAGATACCATTGTCACAATCACATAGGATGCCATTGGCTGCTGTGATATATCAATTTGTTACTCCAGAACAGGAATATATATTTACAAAGATTTTGTCCCACTGTGGACGTGGCATATTTGCCTTCATTTTCTGCTATTGCTGTTTTAAAAATGAATGTGGTAACACACCTTTCTGTGATTCAGTTTGGGTTCCTTGTTTATTCTCAAGTGGCACGAGGTAAAAAGGCTCCCGTCTGAATTTACTTCTCAGCTTGTTTCTCAACCATTCTTCAATTGTCAGACCACTCGTGGTGCTTTGTGGCCAGCTCTTCAATTCCAGAGCTCCATCCAGTAAGAATGGCACACATTCTTCCTTCATCTTGCGCATCACAGCTGGGGTCCCCAGAATTTTCCATTCCCCATTTGTATTGAATCCTGTGAAAAACGTCACTGAAAGGAGTAAATTTCTCTAACCTATGATTACAGCAGATATTTGCAACATGATCTGAGAACAAAGGATCCAGACATGAAGTGAACTTACTCAGCTCCAGTATTCCCCTGCTGTGGTCACTGGGAAGAAGCAAAGCCATGGTGAAGTGACCGATAACAGTGCTGGTCAGATCCCTGTCCCTTTGGAAAGACTTAGGGGATCGGGCAGCACAGTGGTGTAGCTGCCTCTCAGCACCAGAGAACTCCGTTACTGTCTGTGTGGAGTTTGCACATTCCCTGTGGTGGGTTTCTTCCCACATTCCAAGGACGTGCAGGTTGATAGGTTTATTGACCATTGTAAAGTGCCCCCAGTGTGTAGGTGAGTAGTAGAATCTGGGGGGGGGGGGGAGCAGTTGATGGGAGCATAGGGAGAATAGATGGGACTAAGAGGATTAGTGTGAATGGGTGGTTGATGGTTGGTGCAGACATGGTGGGCCGAAGGGCCTGTTCCTGTGCTGTCTCTCTCTACGGCTCCATATTGGACTAGGGTGAGGTAATTCAATCCCAGTGTCCCTTGACCACAGCTGATTTAATTCTTTCTTTTTCAATCTTTTTATTAGTTTTCAAATTAATACAGATTAATATATCAATGTTTATACATGTAATACAAAGAGATCAGGAGAACAATCATAACATGGATAATCATAAAGGACAATAAAGTATTAAAAAATCTGTAGATCCAATGATCTGTTAGTGAATGAATATAATATAAAAGAAAAAGATTTATTATAAAATATAAAAGAGAGAAAAAAATCCCCAAAACAATAAGAAAAATTTATAAACAATATATCAAACCAAACTAAGCTAAAGAAAAAAATTTTTAAAAAAACAAAAAAAAAACTGGACTAAAATTTCTCAATAGAAACAGAGCAATATTATGTCATCAACTCCGTTCCTCTAAATTGAAAGGTTATTATAAGGGGACCTATATCATGTGAAAATATTGAATAAATGGACTCAACTTCCTCAAATTTAAGCAAAGGATCAACAGTACCACTCCTAATTTTTTCCAAGTTTAAACATGATATAGTTTGAGAGAACCATTGAAAAGTAGTAGGGGGTATTGGATCCTTCCATTTAAGCAAAATGGATCGTTTGGCCATTAATGTAACAAAGGCAATCATACGGTTAGTGGAGGCAGATAGATGGCCAGATTCTATCCTTGGTAAACCAAAAATTGCAGTGATAGGGTGAGGTTGTAAATCAATCTTCAATACATTTGAAATAATGTTAAAAATATCTTTCCAATATTTTTCCAAAAGAGGACAGGACCAAAACATATGTGTCAAAAAAGCCACATTCAATTTACATCTGTCACATATAGGATTTATATGGTGATAAAAACGAGCTAGTTTATCTTTGGACATATGGGTCCTGTGAACTACCTTAAACTGCATCAAAGAAAGTCTGGCACACATTGAAGATGTATTAACTAAAAGAAGAATTTTCTTCCAAGTCTCTGTAGGTAAAGGTGTCTGGAGTTCACTTTTCCATTCATTCCTAATTTTGTCCAGTCGTTCTGAATGAATTTTCATAATTAAATCATAAATTATTGCTATCAAGCCCTCTGACAAGGATTAAAACCAAAAATTTTTTCCATAATTTCAGTTTTTTTAAGGTGTGGGAAAAGAGGGTATAGTAGCTTTTAAAAAATTTCTAATCCGCAAATATCGAAAAAAGTGTGATCGAGGCAAATTGTATTTGTTAGACAATTGTTCAAAAGATGAAAAACAGTTATCAATGAATAAATCACGAAAACATACTGTTCCTTTCTTTTCCATATAGAAAAAGCTGAGTCAATGCCGGATGGATGAAAGAAAAAATTAGAATGAATGGGACTTGACAAATTAAATTTATTCAATCCAAAAAATTTACAAAATTGAAACCATATTCGTATTGTATGTTTAACAATTGAGTTAATCATATGTTTACTTGGTAAGTGCAGAAGGGAGTGGAGCTCCTAAAATAGAAACTAATGAAAATTCAAGTACTGATTGGTGCTCAGGGTGTACCCAGTTGGGGTGTTGGATTACATCTGAATCTTGTATCCAAAGAATTAAATATCTAATATTGATTGCCCAATAATATAATCTAAAGTTAGGCAAGGCCATACCATCAGTCTTTTTTAGTTTTTGTAAATATTTCTTACTTAGCCTTGGGTTTTTATTCTGCCAAATATATGAAAGAATTTTAGAATCAATGGTGTCAAAAAAAGATTTCGGAACAAAAGTTGGAATCGCTTGAAATAAATATAAAAATTTTGGTAAAATATTCATCTTAACGGCATTAATTCGGCCTACCAATGATAGAAACAGTGGGGACCATTTAGTAAATAATTGTTTAACATGGTCAATTAAAGGCAGTAGATTAGCTTTAAATAAGTCCTTATGTCTCTTAGTAATTTTAACACCTAAATACATAAAATAGTTACCAATCTAAAAGGTAATTGGCTATAAATTGGGATTTGCATATTTAATGGAAAAAGTTCACTCTTACTAAAATTTAATCTATAGCCAGAAAAAACACTAACCTGATCTAATAGTGATAGTACTGCGGGGATAGATTCCTCCGGATTAGAAATATAAAGTAACAGATCATCTGCGTAAAGAGACACCTTATGAATCTTCCGTCCACGAGTAATACCACATATATTTGAAGAATCCCGAAGTGCAATAGCCAAAGCTTCTAAAGCAATATCAAATAATAAAGGGCAGCCTTGTCTAGTACCTCTAAAAGCCTAAACAAAGGAGATCTTTGATTATTAGTAAGTATTGAAGCCATTGGTGCATAATAAATCATTTTAATCGCAGATATAAATTTAGGACTAAAATTGAATTTTTGAAGTGTAATGAATAGATATTCCCATTCGACTCTGTCAAACGCCTTTTCAGCATCTAGTGAAGCAACACATTCTGGAATTTGGGATGAAGGGGTATATATAATATTCATTAATCTAATGTTAAAATGTAGATAACGATTTTGAATAAATCCTGTCTGGTCTTCAGAGATAATTTGTGGAAGAACCTTTTCCAATCTAAAGGCCAATATTTTGGAAAATATTTTGGAATTTACATTTAATAAAGAAATAGGTCTATAAGATGTACAATCAGTGGGATCTTTATCCTTTTTAAGAATTAAAGAAATAGTTGCTTCATAGAAAAATTACCCACTGATAGGGCATCTTTAAAAATTTTGGCTAACCAGGGAACAAGAATATCAGAAAAGGATTTTAAAAAATTCAGCTGTTTATCTATCAGGGCTGGGTGCTTTACCTGAATTCATTGAAAATATTACTTTTTTTATTTCTTCCTCCGAAATGGGAGCATCTAATGTAGAGCATTCACTTAAAGATAATTGGGGAATCTTCAAATCTCTTAAAAATTCATGTATTAAAGTAGGATCCTCAGGGGATTCTGATTGGTATAAAGAAGAATAAAATTCTTGAAATGATTTGTTAATTTGAACGATCTATCATGTAGGTACCATCTGGTTTACGAATTTTATTAATCTGACGTTTAGATATAGTAGCTTTCATTTGGTTGGCCAATAATTTACCAGATTTATCACCATGTATATAAAATTGACTTTTGTTTTTAAGTAGTAGATTTTCAATTGAAGATGTTAATAATAAACTATGTTGTAGTTAGAGTTCTGTTCTCTTTTTAAAAAGCTCTAGATTAGGAGTAACAGAATATATTTTATCGATTTCTTTATTCTTGTCAGTTAATGTACGTATTTCATTATTCATTTTTTCAATCCAATGGAATATGAAATAATTTGACCACGGATATATGCTTTAAACGTATCCCATATTATCCCACTGGAGATTTCTTCAGTAAAATTACTTACAAAGAAAAATGAAATCTGTTCTTTAATAAATTGGACGAAATCTAAGTCTTGTAATAGCAAAGGGTTAAATCGCAATTGTCTGACATCAAAGGATAGATCTGGTAATTTAATTGATAATCTCAAAGGTGCATGATCAGAAATGGCAATTGCATCGTATTTGCAGTCCGTAGTAAGTGCAGCTAATCTAGCATCAATAAAAAAAATCAATCCTCAAGTAATTATGGTAGACATGAGAAAAGAATGAAAATTCTTTATCAAATGGGTGTAGAAATCTCCAAACATCTAAGATTCCGGATTCAACTAAAAAGGAATTAATAAAGACAGCGGATTTGTTTGGAAGTGTAGGATTTGACACAGATCTATCCATCGAAGGGTTTAGACAGCAGTTAAAATCTCCACCCATAATCACAGTGTATTCATTTAAATTAGGAAATAATGCAAACAAATGTTTAAAAAATTCAGGGTGATCTACATTGGGTGCATAAACATTAACCATAACAACTTTTTTATTATGAAGTAGAACAGTAATTAATAAAAATCTACCATTTGGGTCTGATATTGTCTCATGATGGACAAACAAAATTGAGGAGTCTATAAAAATAGAAACTCCTTTCACCTTTGCTTGTGAATTTGGATGGAACTGTTCACCCCTCCAAAGTCTAAAAAAACGAGTACCTTTCTTCCTGATGTGAGCCTCCTGAACAAAAATAATCTGAGCATTTAATCTATGAAAAACTTTAAAGATCTTCTTGCGCTTAAGCAAATTGTTTAAGCCATTAACATTCCATGAAATAAAATTAATAGTCTTATCCATTTTAACAGATTAAAAAACATATGGTATGTGTCACAAACCAGCAACAAAAGAAACACACTGAGCATGATTCAGTGTTAAAAACTATTTTATTAATCACTACTTATGATAATACGTAAAATAAAGGTAAAAATGTTAGTATGTTAGAATTCAACAATGTTAAACCTCAAACGTTAACCCCAAAACTAAACTCGTCGTGTGTGTGTGTGACAAAGTCCAAAACTCCCAGTTCCGGAATGGTTCTTAAAGTTCAGTTCCGCAAGCCATAAGGTGAAACATGAGCAAGGGCTTCTTCAACAACCACCGTTGTCTGAAGATAAGATGTAGATGTAGAAAAACATAGAGAGAGTACATACGAAATCCAAATGTTCCACAATGGAACCCAAACGACACTTCAGTGTTTACTCGGTAGTGACTTCCTCACCCCGAAAAGCATCCGAACCGTGGTCGTCCACACACAAATACCTGTTTCCTTCTACAGGTCAGCAACAAAGTGAACTCCACCAGATTACTTCCAACTTCCATACATGGATTTCAGTGGCAAACAGTTATTGTTTCTCATCCATCGATAGAGAAAACAAGCAGGCTGGTGTCTCTCTCCCTTCTCTCTCTCTCCTTCTTCTTCTGCCTTCTTCAACAACGTCATTACGTCCTTTATCTTCTATTGACGTAAGCACGCCCCACACACACATACACACACACTCTCTATCTTAAAGGGACTTTCACTGAGTCCGTAACACCTCCCACCTAAAAAAAAATTTTTCCCAAGAAAAATTTAACCGCGCATACAGTTAGTAATGTTAATAATTATCAAGCTACACAACTACAGACTATCAGATTAGTACAGATACATGTTTCCCATTTAACATCGAGAAAGACAATCAGCAATCACATTATCTTTGCCTTTAATGTGAGTTATCATGAGATCAAACTCTTGCAAAATTAAACTCCAGTTTAACAGCCTTCTGTTCTTGTTTTTGACTCGGCTCAGAAACACCAATGGGTTATGATCTGTATATACAGTCAATGGTTTCTGAGCGGTGCAAACATATACACTGAAATGTTGCAAGGTTAAAACAAGCGACAGTAATTCTTTCTCTATGGTGGAATAATTCTTTTGATGCTCATTAAATTTCTTTGAAAAGTAAGCTACAGGATGGTCAATATCATCAAGGTCACCCTTCTGCAACAACACAGCTCCTGCAGCTTCATCACTGGCATCTACTGCTAATGAAAATGGCTTTTCAAAGTCAGGTGTTTTGAGCACAGGATGGTAGCATAAAATGGCTTTCAGCTTCTCAAATGCTTCTTGACAAGAATCTGTCCAAACAAACTTTACTCCCTTCTTCAGAAGATTAGTTAGGGGAAGAGCAATATCAGCAAAATTTTTACAAAATTTTCGGTAATATCCAACCATTCCCAAAAATCTTCTAACAGTCCTCGTACCTGTGGGAATAGGGAATTCAGATATTGCTTGAACTTTTGCCTGAACAGGAGCTTGCTTGCCTTGACCTACAACATAACCAAGATACGTCACAGTGGCATGGCCAAATTCACTTTTAGCCAAGTTAACTGTAAGGTTAGCCTTGGAAAGTCTTTCAAACAACCTTTCTAACGCAGAGATGTGATCCTCCCATGTATCATTCCCAGTCACTAAGTCGTCAATGTGGGCATCTGTATGTTTTAACCCATGAATCGCTGAATTAATCATTCTTTGAAATGTTGCCGGAGCATTTTTCATTCCAAATGGCAAAACATTGTATTCATACAATCCAGAAGGGGTTACAAATGCTGAAATCTCCCGTCCTCTATCTGTTAATGGAACACACCAGTACCCTTTTAATAGGTCAATCTTTGTAAGAAATTTTGCCTTTCCCACTCTGTCTATGCAATCATCCACCCTAGGAATAGGGTAAGCATCTGACTTTGTTACAGCATTCACTTTCCTGTAATCTGTGCAAAATCTAACAGTTCCATCAGGTTTAGGTACAATAACACAGGGCGAACTCCAATTTGAAGTAGAATGTCTAATAATATCATTTTCCAACATGTACTTTATTTCCTGATCAACAAGTTTACTTTTTTCTACATTCATTCGATATGGGTGTTGTTTGATTGGTTTTGCATCCCCAACATCAACATCATGGGTAATTATCGATGTTCTGTTTGGAACATCTGGGAACAGATTTTAAATTTTAAAATTAATTCTCTCATCTGTTGTCTTTGTGCAACTTGTAAATGGTCCAACTTCGTTTCAAGGTTCTCCATGATATTTTGGTTTTTTAGTTTCGATGGAACAATATTTGGTCTAAATTGGCCTTCCTCAACATCAACATCAGGCATTCTAGAAACAACCTTTACACCATCCACCAAGGCCACAACTGAATCCCTCTCATAATAAGGTTTTAGCATGTTTACATGACAGAGTTGTGTTTTCTTGCGTCTATCTGGTGTTTTGATTATATATGTTAGATCAGTCACTCGAGATTCAATAACATAGGGTCCAGAAAAACGAGCTTGCAAGGGATTATTTTGGCTAGGGAAAAATACCAACACCTTTTGCCCCACTGCGAATGTCCTAGGCCGAGCACGTCTATCAAAATATGTCTTCATTCTTATCTGGCTTGTTTTCAGATTCTCTCTTGCTAGCTGGCAGACTCTCTCCAACCGAGTTTTAAATTTTTGGACATGGGGAGATCTCCACTTCCTCATTAACACTCCGTTTTTGACATAATATCCAATTGGTACTTTTTCAATCTCCTCACATGAAGGTGCTTTTTCTTTCAATTCTGTCAACTCAGGGTCCTTTGTCTGTTCCACCATAAAATCCTTCCTCGACAAAGACAAATCTTTAAATTCAGGCTCCCTACAAGGATGTTGATCCTCCAGTGAAGACAGAAAAGTCTCAGATAAGGCATCATAATTTTCTTCCTGTTTAGGACTGTCACAAGGAACCACATCAGACTGCACCGGACTGTCTGTCTTGGCTAATTCTCTAGCTCTAGCTCGAGTCACCGCACATGATGGGTAAACATCTGGATCATTCTCAGACTCATCAATCCTTGGTTTGGTTGTTAACCGTACCACAGGAACAAATTCTCCATCTGCAAGGTCATTTCCCAATAACAAAGAAACTCCTTCCACTGGCAACCTAGGTCTTATCCCTATCTCGACTGGTCCTTCTACGAACTTTGACTTTAAAATCACCCTGTGAAAAGGGACAGACATGGTCTCACCTGTAACGCCTCGTACTAGATTTACTTCACCAGTGTCACTTTCTTCACCAAAATTTAAAACACTGTCCAGCAAGAGAGATTTACTAGCCCCAGTAACTCTAAGAATTTTCACTGGCACCTGGGGTGACCCATCATTCAGTGAAACAAAACCCTCTGATACATAAGAACGGAATTCCTTCCTCACCTCCACCAACTTTTCAGCCTTTACCTCTTGCAAGGACTGATCTTTAACAGCATCTCCTAAACCTTTTTGATTTTTAATTGCCTGAAAGCAAGCATTGGGCCCAGCTTCTTTCTTTTTCTTCAAAAGGGCACAATTAGATATCACATGGCCAGGTTTCCTACAGTAATAACAAGTACGCTCAACAGGTTTCTCCAGCCCTGGCTTCTTTTCATCTTTTCCTTTTTGATTACCTCCCAATTTAATCTCCGGTTTACCTGGATTGTCTTTGTAACTCTTTTGAAAGGTTTTAGGTTGTCCCCATTTGGATTTATGGGTTAAAGCATAATCATCTGCCAACCTAGCAGTTTCTTGTAAAGTTTCCACTGCCTTTTCATTTAAATATGTTGTTAATTCAGCTGGAACACATCTTTTAAAGTCTTCCACCAGTATCAATTCTGTCAATTTATCATAATCCCCATCTACATTTTTAGCCAGGCACCATCGTTCAAAACATATTCTCTTTCCATTGGCAAATTCCATATAAGTCTGATCTGCAGATTTCCTCAAATCTCTGAATTTTTGTCTATAAGCCTCAGGGACCAATTCATAGGCCTTCAAAATAGCTTGTTTTACCTTGGTATAATCAGCTGCATCCTCAGCAGACAAAGCAGAATAAGCTTTTTGAGCTTTACCTTTAATCACACTCTGTACCATAAGAGCCCATCCTTTCCTTGGCCAGTTTGAACTCAAAGCAACCTTTTCAAAATGTTGGAAATACTGATCAACCTGATCTTCCTCAAAAGGAGGGACTAATCGAACCTCCCTGCTGGCTGAAAAACCATCATCAGAATCAGATTCCAAACTCCTACGCTTCATTTGTAACTCATGCTGCCTCTGTTTTTCCTTCTCCTCTGCCTCAAACTTTAACCGAATTAGTTCCCGTTCCCGTTCAGCCTCTAACTTCATCTGAGTTATCTTTTGTTCGGCCTCTAATTTCTTTTGCTCTCGTTCAGCTTCTATCTTTAACTGGGTTTGCTCTCGTTCAGCCTCTATCTTTGCCAGCTGCACCTGTGCCTCAGAAATTGCTATTTCACTGCCAGGAAACTGTTTTAACACTTCCTTCTCAAACACCTTCTTTTCCACATAATGGCCAGCTATCAGTCTCTGAATATCTGCCTTTCTCATAGACTGCTTTACTTCTGTAAGGTTTAGCCTTGTAGCAATCTTTATCAGATCATCCTTTTTCGCCACCTCCAATCCCTTTTGGGTTGGTGACTCCAAAAATGCCTTAATATCCATTGCTGCTGGTTTCCACACACACAAGCCAATTAAAAAGAATTTATCAGACCTCCCTCAAAAATCTTTGGATTGAATCCCGAACAAATCTCGTCAATCTGGGGAACGATCCCAGACGACACTCGTTAATCTTTGGATTGGATCCCGGACGAATCTCGTTAACCTTGGGAACTATCCCGGACGAGCCCCCAATTTTGTCACAAACCAGCAACAAAAGAAACACACTGAGCATGATTCAGTGTTAAAAACTATTTTATTAATCACTACTTATGATAATACGTAAAATAAAGGTAAAAATGTTAGTATGTTAGAATTCAAAAATGTTAAACCTCAAACGTTAACCCCAAAACTAAACTCGTCGTGTGTGTGTGTGACAAAGTCCAAAACTCCCAGTTCCGGAATGGTTCTTAAAGTTCAGTTCCGCAAGCCATAAGGTGAAACATGAGCAAGGGCTTCTTCAACAACCACTGTTGTCTGAAGATAAGATGTAGATGTAGAAAAACCAGAGAGAGTACATACGAAATCCAAATGTTCCACGATGGAACCCAAACGACACTTCAGTGTTTACTCGGTAGTGACTTCCTCACCCCGAAAAGCATCCGAACCGTGGTCGTCCACACACAAATACCTGTTTCCTTCTACAGGTCAGCAACAAAGTGAACTCCACCGGATTACTTCCAACTTCCATACATGGATTTCAGTGGCAAACACAGTTATTGTTTCTCATCCATCGATAGAGAAAACAAGCAGGCTGGTGTCTCTCTCCCTTCTCTCTCTCTCCTTCTTCTTCTGCCTTCTTCAACAACGTCATTACGTCCTTTATCTTCTATTGACGTAAGCACGCCCCACACACACATACACACACACTCTCTATCTTAAAGGGACTTTCACTGAGTCCGTAACATATATAAAGGGTTAATCTTGGTATATACGGATCTTACCAACAGGAAGAAGTAAAAAAGTTCAAAGAGGAAACGGATATGATGAAAATTTAGGAAAATTTGTAGTTTAGCCCAGAAGAGAAAAAACCTAGAAACAGCCCCCCCCCCAACAGCCCGAAAACTGGCCAATAGACAGCCAGAAAGCTACCCTCTAATTGAATTAACCCCAATTCTATTGGTGGCGGTAGTCCAAAGTAACAAATATATAAACCACTCACCTTTAGACTAAGAATGAACAAGATAAACCAAACAGAGATATCGAAATAACAACAAAGTTGTGGAATTAAAACAGAGCCAAAGGGCATTAACAGTCAACATTTAAAGAATACAGTTTAATAATTATTTCAGAAAGAAAGCAAATGATCAGTCATTTGGTTAAATTCTTAATTATAATAAAAACAAACATTAAAAATATTAGAAGAAAAAAGAGGTTTAAATCTAAAAATTGATTAGATAATAAAGCGAGTAAGTAGTAAATCAAAGGAAAAACACTGTCTCTCTTCCTCATTTCTTAGCTTTTAAAATTAAAAGCTAGTTCAAAGGAAACTGCTCGGCCTCTTGAACAGATTTAAACCATTTACGAGATTTATCAGGTAGTGTAATTCCGAGCCTTGCTGGGAATAATAATGCAGGATGATAATTGCTTTGATAGAGATGAGCCATAATTGGTTTATAGGTCAGCCTTTCTTTCATAACTTGTGGGCGTAATCTTCAACTATTCGAAACTTCCATTGTTTAAATTGAATCATTCCATGACGACGAGCAGTACAAATCAAGAGTTCCTTGACGCTGACAAAATGAAATCTCAAAATTACTGGCAGAGGTTTTTGATCCGGAGCAGGTTTGAATCTTAATGCTCTATGAGCTCTGTTCAGAATGGGGTCAGCAGGGAACATATCGGAGCCGAACACATCGACCAAAAGTTTAGAACAGAATTCCGTGGGGTTACCAGTCTCCGTGTCTTCTGGAAAGTTGATGATTCCTAAATTTTTCCTCCTGCTGCGTCCTTCCAGGTCGATGATCCTCTGTTGTTGCTTTTTCAGGTTTTGCTTGGTCGTAATTAAAGCTTTTTCAAGTGAATGAAGTTTGGTATCTCTCTCTTTACCAGCTTGGTCAAGTTCAGCAATTAGTTGCCTTTGTTTGGCATTCTCCTGGATAAGAGTATTTTGTTTTCCTTCAAAGTCCTGTAAAATGGACTTCAATTCGGCAAAGCTCCGGTCAAACTTTCTATCCAGATTAGAAATAGCTTCCAAAGTAGGTTGGTCTCCATTACCTTTACCATTAGCTGATGTTTTAGATCTGGTATTCATTTTAGCAGTTAAAAATCAAAATTAAACTTGAGCCAGTATTTTAAAAGACTTATTAAAGAGTGGTAAATAATAGATTGAAAAGTACTTGGACCAAAGCCAAGTTATGACTTAGTCCATTGAGCACCACCAACAGACTCCCCTGATTTAATTCTCAACCATATTCACCTGTTTTTCCTCCACAATCTCTGACACAACAAGACCGTCTGAATTGATGCTCAAACTCTTCCAAACACTAACCAACAACTCCCACACCCCCTCCAGGTATGGATCGGATTGGCACAAGTGCCAGCAACCCTTTAACATGCAACTTCTAAATTCTTCGATGAAGTTATCGGGAGGACAGTCATAAGCAGAATGACTTCGGAACAAATCACTGTCCAGAAACAAATTAATTCACTTAACCTTGTGGAAGTTGTCTTGTGGTGTAGTAAGGTGTAAGTTATGTATCTGCCGACTGACCTGGCAATGATTTTGCTGCTGCTTTGATGAGGTTCCTGAGGTGAAAATCACTTTTTCAGCTGATAGCATTCCATTACAAACAAATTGAACGAACAAACAAACAAAATGCCTTCAAAATCTGCCTCTTTATGATCTATTCCTTCAACAGGGACTGTGATCATTATATCAAATTCGTTCCGAAACCTGCAGAGGCCAGAAATATAAAGTTAAAATGAAGCTCATCTCACAAAGCGATTTTTCTCCCTGAAAACCTTCCACCCCACAGGTCTCTGCCTTCAATGGATCATTTGGTTCCATCACCTCTAATTTGATCTCACCAACTACATCCACACCTCCCCTCTGCATTTTCTGAAGGGAAAGTTCCCCCTGCAAAATTCTGGTCCATCGTACATTTGCCTCAACCGCCCACTCTCCCCAATGCCTTAGCTCGAGACAAATTGTGCAATGGCCATCATTAATCGTCTAATGTTCTCCAACCTTTAATTGGCTTGAAGTGGTTGTCAGGGCTGGGAGTTCTAGGACTTTTCCTCCCCCTACCCTGACGTCTCCTCCTGCTCCCCCTTTACTCCCTCCCCTACATCCACCTCCTATTGCACTCTTCACCCCTGTACCACTCCCAACCCCCTCACCCCTTTCCTCACCAGCCCAGCCCCTCTATCCTCTCCTCCCCCTATTGGTATTGGTTTATTATTGTCACTTGTACCGAGGTACAGTGAAAAACTTGTCTTACGAACCGATCATACAGGTCAATTCATTACACAGTGCAGTTACATTGAGTTAGTACAGAGTGCATTGATGTAGTACAGGTAAAAACAATAACAGTACAGAGTAAAGTGTCACAGCTACAGAGAAAGTGCAGTGCAATAAGGTGCAAGGTCACAACAAGGTAGATCGTTAGGTCAGAGTCCATCTCATTGTATAAAGGAACCGTTCAATAATCTTATCACAGTGGGGTAGAAGCTGTCCTTAAGTCTGGTGGTCTGTGCCCTCAGCCTCCTGTATCTTCTACTCGATGGAAGAGGAGAGAAGAGAGAATGTCCCGGGTGGGTGGGGTCTTTGATTATGCTGGCTGCTTCACTAGCCCCAACTCTTAATCCCTGCTGGGTCTTTACTATAACCCCTGACCGTCTGCTCTCTGAGGCTGAGTGGTCTGTTCTCAGCAAAGGCTTCACTTTAGTACCTCTACGCGCCCACCTCAACGAATTCCAAGCCTAGCACAATGCCGAGCTATCTTTCCGATGCCTCCACCACCATCCCTTCTTGTTTGGTAAGGAGTCCTCTCCCCCTTGCGATGACCTGTTGTCCCGCCTCCAGCCATCTTCTTCCACCTGGACTCCCCCCACCAGGCCTGTTACCTTCCCTGGACCTATTCATAGCCAACTGTCGGCGCGCCATCAGCCATCTTTACTCTTCTGATCCCCTCACCCACTCCAACCTCACCCCTTCTGAACGCTCTGCTCTCCGCTCCCTCTGCACCACCGTGACATTGTCATTGAACCAGCAGACAAAGGTGGTGCCGTGGTGGTCTGGTGTACTGACCTCTATCCTGCAGACGCCAACTCTCAGACACTGCCTCCTACCTACCCCTAAACCATGACCCCACCAAGGACCACCAGGACATTATCTCCTGCACCAGCACTGACCTTATCACCTTAGGAGATCTTCCCCCCCCCAACCTCCCCCACACCTCCCCCCCCCCACAGCTACCGACATGATAGTTCCACAACCTAGGACTGCCCGCTTCTATCTCCTCCCCAAAATCCACAAGATGGACTGTCCCAGCAGACCTATTGTCTCTGCATGATCTTGCCCCACAGAGCTCGTATCCTCGTACCCAGACACGATTGGTATTGGTTTATTATTGTCACTTGTACCGAGGTACAGTGAAAAACTTGTCTTACGAACCGATCATACAGGTCAATTCATTACACAGTGCAGTTACATTGAGTTAGTACAGAGTGCATTGATGTAGTACAGGTAAAAATAATAACAGTACAAAGTATCACAGCTACAGAGAAAGTGCAGTGCAATAAGGTGCAAGGTCACAACAAGGTAGATCGTGAGATCATAGTCCATCTCATTGTATAAGGGAACAGTGGGGTAGAAGCTGTCCTTAAGTTTGGTGGTATGTGCCCTCAGGCTCCTGTATCTCCTACCCAATGGAAGAGGAGAGAAGAGAGAATGACCCAGGTGGGTGGGGTCTTTGATTATGCTGGCTGCTACACCAAGACAATGAGAGGTAAAGACAGAGTCCAAAGAGGGGAGGCTGGTGTCCGTGATGCGCTGGACTGTGTCCACAACTCTCTGCAGTTTCTCGCGGTCCTGGGCAGAGCAGTTGCCACGCCAAGCCGTGATACATCCAGATAGGATGCTTTCTATGGTGCATTGATAAAAGTTAGTGGGAGTCAAAGGGGGCAAACCAAATTTCTTTAGCCTCCTGAGGAAATAGAGGCACTGGTGAGCTTTCTTGGCTGTGGCATCTACATGATTTGACCAGGACAGGCTGTTGGTGATGTCCACTCCTAGGAATGTTCACTATCCTGTCCCCTCCCCCCCCCCCCCCCCCCACCCAGTCCAATCCCTTCCCGCCTACATCCATGACACATCACACGGTCTCCAACTCTTCCATAGCTTTAAGTTCTCCGGCACGCACAACCTCATCTTCACCATGGACATCCATTCCCCATGTACCTCCATTCCCCATCATGACAGCCTCACTGCCCTCTGCTTGTTTCTTGCCCAGAGACGGAACCAGTCCCCCTCCACTAACACTCTCCTCCGCCTGCCTGAACTTGTCCTCACCCTAAACAACTTCATTTTCGATTCCTCTCACTTTTTACAGACCAAGGGCATAGCCATTGGCACTCGCATGGGCCCCAGCTGTGCCTGCCTCTTAGTTGGCTAAGTTGAACAGTCTCTGATCCAAGCCTACTCCGGCCCCGTTCCTCAACTCTTTCTCTGCTATATCGACAACCGTATTGGTGCCACCTCTTGCACCCGTGCAGAACTCAACAGTTTCATACATTTCGCCACTAATTTTCACCCAGCTCTCCAATTCACTTGGACTTTCTGTGATACGTCTCTCTCCTTCCTCAATCTTTCTGTCTCCATCTCGAAAGATTCCTTCTCCACCGACATCTTCTACAAACCCACTCACGCCCACAGCTGCCTCGATTACAGCTCCTCCTACCCTGTCTCTTGCAAGGATGCAATCCCTTTTTCTCAATTTCTCTGCCTCCACCGCATCTGCTTTACTAACTGCTTTACTAACTTCTTTACTAACCGTGGCTTCCCCCCTACTGTGGTAAAGAGCTCGCACCCACATCCCTGCCATTTCCTGCACCTCTGGTCTCACCCCCACCCCTCCCAGACCCAACAGGGATAGGGTCCCCCTTGTCCTCACATTTCATCCCACCAGCCTACGTATCCAACACATCATTCTCCGCCACTTCCGCCATCTCCAATGATGGAACCCCACCAACAAGCATATCTTCCCCTCCCCACCACTTTCGCAGGGACAGCTCTCCCCGCGACTCCCTCGTTCACTCCTTTCTACCCCCCCCCCAACCTATCGCACTCCCACCCTGGGAATTTTTCCACTGCCCCCACCATAGGTGAAACACCTGCCCCTACACATCTCCATCACCTCCACCCCAGGGATCCAAACAGTCCTTTCAGGTGAAACACAGATTCACCTGCACATCCCTTAATTTTATCTACTGCATTTGGTGCTCCGAGTGTGGCCTCCTCTACATTGGTGAGACCAAATGCACACCAGGTGACCATTTCACAGAACACCTGAGCTCTGCCCATAACCGTGACCTGCATCTCCCCGTTGCCGGTCACTTCAACTCCCCCTCCCACTCCATCACGGATATGTCAGTCCTCGGCCTCCTCCGCTGCCAGGAGAATTTCAAGCGCAAACTGGAGGAACAGCACCTCATTTTCCGTCTTGGAGCCTTGCAGCCTAACAGCATGAACATTGAATTCTCCATCTTTAAGTAATCTCGGCACCCCTTCCCCACCCACCACGCCCCCTCCCACCACGCCCCCACCCACCACGCCCCCTCCCACCACGCCCCCTCCCACCACGCCCCCTCCCACCACGCCCCCTCCCACCACGCCCCCACCCACCACGCCCCCACCCACCACACCCCCTCCCACCACGCCTCTTTTTTCCCCTTTCCTGGCCTCTCTCTTTCTACCCCCTTTTGTTTTTCCTCCTTCCCTTTGACCCATCCCCCAGTGGATCTGCTCTCCCCTCCTCCCCCACACCTGCCCATCACTATCTCTTACCTGCATCTACCTACCACCACCCTGTGCCCACCCCGCCTCCCCTCTTTTGTCCACCTATCACTGCTCTGCTTTCCCCCCCCTATATATTGGGCTTCCCCTTTTCCTATTTCAGTCCTGAAGAAGGGTCCTGACCCGAAACGTTGACCGCCTGCTTTTCTCCACGGATGCGGCCTGGCCTGCTGAGTTCCTCCAGCATCGTCATGTTTTTCATCTAGATTCCAGCATCTGCAGACCTTTGTTCCTCTCGGATTTTTCCTCCCCCCAGCACTGCACAATGATGCAGCGTGCAACAAAATACTGTACAACATTTCTGCAAAGGAGATGGAGCACAGGTTAATATCTATTCTGCCACTGGATTTGTTGCTGCTTCTGTATTTTTAAAATGTATTCGTTTAGTGGGTGGTGATGTTCCTGGCAAAGCCAGCAATTATTACTCATCAACAAGAACCACCAAACTGAGGTTATTAAGAGCCAACCACATTGCTGTGGGCCTGGAGTCACATGTCAGCCAGACAGGGTGAAGATGGCAGATTACCCTCCTTAAAAGATGTTAGTGAACCAGATAGGTTTTGATGACTATTCAGGTAGTTTGCCGCTTACTGCTGTTGAAACTAACTTTATCTCTATTACCAAAATTCTATTTAATTGCCTGAAATTGCCCAGCAGAAATCCCCTAACAGAATTCAGTCAGAGACTTTTTCCCAGGGCAATAATGGCTCACATGAGGGGGCATAATTTTAAGATGATTGGAGGAAGGTATAAGGGGGATGTCAGGGGTAAGTTCTTTACACAGAGAGTGGTGGGTGTGTGGAACGCACTGCCGGCAGAGGTTGTGGGGGCAGATACATTAGGGACATTTAAGAAACTCTTAGATAGTCACATGAATGATAGAAAAATGGAGGGGTATGTGGGAGGTAGATCTTACAGCAGGATAAAATGTCGGCACAACATCGTGGGCTAAAGGGCCTGTACTGTGCTGTAATGTTCTATGTTCAATGATGCAAATTTGTACATAGAAACTTAAAGACAACAAGTCCAATAGAAATATTGAAGTGAGCCTGTTCCACCATTCAACAGGAGCACAACTGATTGTCCTGATGCAGGGTCTCAACCTGAACGTCAGCTATCCCCTTCCCTCCACAGATGCTGCCCAACTCACTGAGTTCCTCAAGCAGTTTGTTTTTTGCTCCAGATGACAGCATCTGCAGTCTCGTGTCTCCAATTTCAGTACCCTGTTCCTGCTTTCTCTCTCTATATCCCTTAATCGTGTTAGCCATCTTTCTTGAACACAAATAATGATTTGGCCTCAGCTGCTTTCTATGGTAAGGAATTCCACAGGTTCACTACTCCTTCAGTGATGAAGTTTCTCTTCATCTCAGTCCTAAATGGCCGACCCAGTACGCTTAGCCTCTGACCCCTGGTTCTGGACTCCCACCCCATCAGGCACATCCTTCCCACATCTAGTCTGTCCAGTCCTGTCAGGATTTTATAGTTTCAGTGAGCAAATGTGAGCACACTCACCCAGTCTCTTCAAATGTCAATCCTGCTCTGGCAGAAGTCACTCTGGTGAATTTTTGCTGCGCTCCTTCCACAAGAATATCCTTCCTCAGGTAATACTTGTACCTGAACCTTCCAAAAGGCATCATTTCTCCCTTGTCAGGATTAAGTTCCATCTGCCATTTCTCCATCCAACTTTCCAGTTGATCAATATCATGCTGTACCCTAAGATAATCCTCCTTGCTATCCACAACACCACCAATTTTCATGTCAAATGTAAACTTACTGATCATGCCTCTTACATTCACAATGTCAATGCTCAATAAATTTCAAAGGTCCCAGCACCAATCCTTGGGTTCAAACTGGTCATGGCCTTCCGATCAGAAAAGTAACCCCTCCAAAAGTAACACACCCTCTGCATCCCGTAACCAAGCCAATTCTGGATTCAATTTGCCAGCTTGCCTCGGATCCCATAGACTCTAACATTTTGGATCAGCCTACTTACTATGCAGGATCTTGTCTAAGGCCTTACTAAAGTCCATGTCGACAACATCTACTGCATTGCCCACACCAATATACTTGGTTACCTCTTCAAAATTCAATCAAATTAGTGAGACAGGACTTCCCATGAACAAAGCCCTGCTGACCATCCCTAATCAATCTCCCTCTTTCCAAGTGCAAGTAAATCCTGTTACTGAGAATTTTTCCCAATAATTTCCCTACCACTGATGCAAGATTGCCAGTTTTGTAGTCACCTGGCTTATCCCTGCTGCTGGACTTGAATAATGGAACTACTTTTGCTACTTTCCATCCGGTACCTCACCTGCAGCTAGCAAAGATGTAAAAATCTCCCTCACGGCCCTAGTGATCTCCTCCCTTGCCTCCCATGGCAGCCTGGATTACATCCATCAGACCCTGCAGATTTAGCCACCCACATCCCCTAGCTCCACACACACATTACCTCATTGGTCCAAGGGAACCTACACTTTTTCCAGTTAATATCTTGCTCCTGACATACTTACAAAATTCTCCTAAGGATTTTCCTTAATCTTGTCTGCCGGTGACATTTCATGACTTCTATTTGAATTTCTACTTTCTTTTTAAGTACTCTCCTACACTCTCTACACTCACTTGTGCCCCCATTTTCAGTCACCTATTCCCCTTTTTTTCCTTTCATCTAACCCTTGAAATCTCTTGTCATCTGGGGTTCTCTAATCTGGCTGTCCTTACCTTTCACCTTAATGAGAACATGTTGGCCCTGAACTCCTAATATCTCACTTAAGACTCCCACTTGCTGAATGTTGTTTTCTGTTATAAAAATATTATATTGGCTTTCCTCCAATTTAGGACATCAACTTCTACACCATCCTTACCCCTTTCCATAACTACCTCGACGCTTACAGAATTATGATCACTATCACTGAAATGCTCCCTCATTGACACCTGTCCAGACTCATTTCCCAGGATTAGGTCCAGGACAGCCCTGTCACTAGTAGGATTGTCAATGTAGTGGCTCAAAAAAAATTTCCTGGATGCACTTCACAAACTCCACACCATTCAAACACCTCACACCAGGGCAATCACAATATAGGGAAGTTAAACTCCCTCATTAATGTAACTCTATTGTAATGCTATTTCTCTTACATCTCTCACTATAAAGTCCTTCTTAACCATACTGTCCCCATAAGATATTGGCTGGTTAATACTGACATCTAGGGTGCGGAGGAGATTTACCAGGATGCTGCCTGGATTGGAGAGCATGTTTTATGAGGATAGGTTGAGAGAAAAGGAGGATGAGAGGCAACTTTATCAAGTTCTTGTACACCTCTATTGTGTACAAGATGATAAGAGGCATAGATTGAGTGGACAGTCAGAGACTTTTTCCCAGGGCGACAATGGCTAACACGAGGGGGCATAATCTTAAAGTGATTGGAGGAAGGTATAAGGGGGATGTCAGGGGTAAGTTTTTTTTACACAGAGAGTGGTGGGTGCATGGAACACACTGCTGGCAGAGGTGGTGGGGGCAGATACATTAGGGATGTTTAAGAGACTCTTAGATAGACACATGAATGATAGAAAAATAGGGGGCTATGTGGGAGGGAAGGGTTAGATAGATCTTAGGGCAGGATAAAATGTTGGCACAACATTGTGGGCCGAAGGGCCTGTACTGTGCTGTAGTGTTCGATGTTCTATCTCATTACAACATAGGACTGGCCCTATAGCAGCACAGATACCATGAGCCATGTATCCTTGTTCCGCACCTCCCCCCCCCACCCCCCCCAAAAGACTGACCTTACACTTTTAATTCAGATGCCAAGCAGATGATTGTTGTAAAATGGGTGGTAAATTCCCCACAACTGTTTGGATGGAGGTCAAACCAAAGCCCAAACTTTTCACTTCCTGAAAGTGTGAGGCAAACATTCCTTCACCTGACAGAGAAGCTGAACAATTAATGTTTAATGAGCTGAATTATTAAAGTACCCAACGGGAAGAAAGGACTAAAGCACTAAAAAGCTTTCGTAGTAACTACCGCTTGGCAACTCCCGCATCACTGGTTCCCTCCCAAATCACCCCCCCCCACCCCCCATCAATCAATCTCCCACCCAAACACTCCCTCCATCCTAGTGCTGATGTGGAGTCTGAACTTGAACCATCCTTTATCCCTTTTCCTTCACAGTTATTGCCCGACCTGCTGAGGTCCTCCACCTGCTCTGGTATCCCCCGCCCCCATCAATCCCATGCCCCAAGCCCCACCCCCATTGGTCCCCCACCCCATCGATGCCCCACCCCCATTAGACCCCGCCCCATCAACAGCCTCCCAAGCCCCGCCCCATCCGTCCCCTGACCCCATCAATTCCCCCACCCCTCAGATGTCAATAACAACAAAAATGCCCGAAATACTCAGCAGGTTGGGCCGCATCTGTGGGAAGAGAAACAGAGTTCACGGTTCAGGTCGAAGACCCTTCGTCAGAAGCGTGAGGGAGACAAAGGAGGCTTGTTATGCTGGAGGGAGGGAGGGGAGGGGGAATGTCTCTGATGGGGGACGTTCTGCTGCAACAATTGTTATGCTGGAGGAACTCAGCAGGTCGGGCAGCATCTACGGAGGGAAATGAACAGTCGCCATTTTGAGTCGAGACCCTTCATCAGGATTGGAAAGGAAGAGGGCAGAAACCAGAATAAGGTGGTCAGGGGAGGGGAGGAGCACAGGCTGGCAGGTGATAGGTGAGTCCAGGTGAGGGGGGAAGGTAGGTGGGTGGGGGAGGGGGGATGAAAGGGACTGACGTGAGAAGCTGAGCGGTGACAGGTAGAAGCGACTGGGGGGTGAAGGAGGAGGAATCCGGCTGGAGAGGGCAGTGGACCATGGAATGAAGGGAAGGAGGTGGGGGATAGATGGGTGGGACATGTGGGTGGGGGAAGGATGGGCAGGTCAGGAGGCAGGGGAAGGGGAAAGAGGAAGGACAAGGGGGATGAGGCTATAGGAACGAAGGAAGACAAAGGAGGGAGAAAACTAGGAGGTAGGAGAGGGGAGCGGTCACCAGAAGTTACAGAAATCCAGAAGTTGGAGACTACAAAGGCGGAATGAGGTGTTGCTCCTCCAACCCATGTCTGGTCTCAATGTGGCAGTGGAGGAGGCCACGGATAGACATGTCAGTATGGGAGTGGGATGTGGAATCGAAGTGGCCGGCCACCGGGAGGTCCTGCTTTTGCAGCGGATGGAGCGAAGGTGCTCGACAAAGTGGTCACCCAATCTGCGTCGGGTCCCACCGATGTAGAGGAGGCCACACTGGGAGCACCAGAGGCAATAAATGACTCCCTCTGATTCGGAGGTGAAGCACTGCCTCACCTGGAAAGACTGCCTAGGGCCCTGAATGATGGTGAGGGAGGGGGTGTAGCACTTAGTGCGGTTGCAGGGATAAGTGCTGAGAGGCTCATCAGTGGGGAGTGTGTTGTTATGTAGTTATAATAAAGTACTACAGTTCCCAGCAGGCAGTGCAAGGGGTCACATGGGGGAAACACGAAATGGCTGGAAAGGGCGGGAAAAGCCAGCCAGCCTGGTGTTGTATGTCTGTGCAGTCTGTTGTTTTGTTGTTTTAATAAATGTTCCGATGTCAAACCCACGCCAAGTTTGTCTCGTGATGAAGAACAAACATAACATGGTGTCAGAAGTTGGTGTGAAGTCTGAACAAGGAAAGTAAATGAATACTGTGTGCAATTGAGAAAGAGACACAGTGAGTACAAAAGAAAAGCTGTAATAAGACGGAGAAAGAGCTGGCTGGTGTGGCGAGGGAGCACGTTGTTCCTGAAGTTCAGCAGTCACCGGATTTGCCAAGAGAGATTCAGGTGAGAGGCCAAGAGTTCCCGTTATTGATAAGCTAAGTCCTCCTACGCCTATGCAGTTTACTGGCAACCTAACCAATAGTTGGAAATGCTTCAAACTGCGATTCAACATATATTTAGATGCTAGTGGAGTGGGAAGGAACAGTGAATAATTGGAAGCATCTATTTTTCTGCACATGATTGGCGAAGATGCTTTGGACATCTATAACAGCTTTCAAATTGATGAGACAGCTTTTGAGTTGGGCACCTTGATGGAAAAATTTGAGGAGTATTTTATCCCAAGTAAAAACATCACATTTGAGAGATAGAAATTCTTCTCCTGTGACAAGGTGTTAGCTTCGACCAATACTTAGCTGAGCTTCACACACTGAGTGAGTCTTGTGAATTTGGAGATTTGGGAAACTCACTAGTTAAAGACAGAATAGTTTGTGGAATTCCAGATAATGGACTCAGAGAAAGACTGCTGAGTGAAAAAGATTTGACCCTGGAAAAGGCGGTGAATATGTGTAGGTCAGCAGAAACCACACGAGCACAAGCTAAGGAGCTGTACAGAGCAGACACAACAGTACATGCTGTGAAAACAGAGAAGCAGCTCCCAAGGTGTTTCTGAAAGCAACAACAAAGCAAAGAGGAAGGCTCAAACAGCAAATGCAGCAGACGTGGAGGTAGACACATTCCAAAGATGTGCCCTGCTTATGGGAAGTCCTGCAATAGTTGTGGGAAGAAGAATCACTTTGCAAGGTGCTGCAAAGCTGGGGCTAACAAGAGAAAGGTGCACACAGTTGATGAGGAAATGGAGGAATTCTTTGTGGATTCTGTACAGACTGTGGCTGCTGGTAAAACAGAATGGATTGTTCCAGTAACTGTGAATGAGACAGTAATTCCATTCAAGCTTGACACCTGAGCTCAGGTGAATCTGTTATCCATGGATGATTATAAGACTCTCACAGTAAAGAGTAAGATTTACCCTGTGAAGTTAAAAGTGACAGGCTAAACTGGAGAGAGAGTTCCAGTAAAAGAGGGCTGTGTGGTGACCTTTAAGCACAAGGGGCAGCACTTAAAATCATAGCTACTGTTTGTAGAAAAGAGAGTACAGCCAATATTAGGTCTGAGTGCATGTGAAAAGCTCAACCTAGTGAAAAGAGTTTTCATAGTAGCTTCACATACCAAAGATGACCACACAACACTCATGGAAGAGTATGCAGATGTCTTTGAGGGGCTCGGGTGCTTACCTGGTGTACACAAAATTCACATAGATGAGGCAGTGGCTCCTGTTGTCCATGCATGCAGGAAAGTTCAGTTTCAACTTAGAGATAAACTTAAACAAGAACTAGCACGCATGGAACGGATGAATGCCACACAGAAAATTGAAGAACCAACAGATTGGGTGAGTTCACTGGTCATTGTGCAAAAGAAAAATGGAGCATTGTGTATGTCTAGACCCAAGAGATCTCAATTAAACCATCAAGAGAGAGCAATTTAAATTGCCAACACGGGAGGAGATCATGTCCCAGTTTTCAGGTGCCAAATGGTTTAGCAAGCTCGACGCATTGTCTGGGTCTCGGCAGATGAAGCTTGATGAGGCAAGTTCCAGACTGTGTACTTTTAACACACCACAGGGAAGATATCGCTATCTTCAGCTGCCATATGGGATCCTGTCTGCACCAGAAGTCTACCATAAAACCATCTACATGGTTTTTGAGGGCATACCTGGTGTCAAGACCATGATGGATGACATCATCGTCTGGGGGTCCACCAAGAAGGAACACAATACTCGACTGAGGCAAGTGCTTGACATGACAAGGAATGTCAATTTGAAATTAAATAAAGAGAAATGTGAGTTTGGTGTTAAGACAGTGATCTTCATAGGAGACGTCATATCTCAAGAGAGAGTGAAGCCTGACCCAAGAAAGACGTCAGCTATTAAAAACATGGAGAGGCCTCAAAACAAAGAGGAGGTGAGGCGTTTCTTAGGGATGGTGACTTACCTAGCTGAGTTCATCCCTCGACTGTCAACAGTGTCAGCACCACTTAGGTCACTCCTTGAGCAACAAAATGAATGGATTTGGTCTCATGAGCATTTCCAGACGTTGAAAAGGGTCCTAACTGAAGAGCCCATGCCGAAGTTTTATGATCCGGAAATGTGTCTCAGGATATCAGCTGATGCGTCCTGGTATGGCCTTGGATCAGTACTACTGCAGCAGCATGGTGGCACATGGCAACCTGTGGCCTATGCATCAAGGACTTTAACAAGTGCAGAAGCCAACTATGAGAAAGTCTATGAAATCATTAGACTTCTGTGGAAATCCTCTCATCCATCTTGCGCTTTCTTCATTTGGTCTCAATTATGTCCAAACCACTGAATGACTGTCCCATGAGGATACAGCGCATGTTGGTAAGGCTGCAGAAATATGATGTGAAGATGATCTACACACCAAGAAAATGTATGTTTGCTGCTGATGCGCTGTCTCGAGCAGTCGACAAGACAGAAAAGTGTGACCAACAGGTTAATGCAGATATCCAGGCCTATGTTGACATGATTGTCATCTCTCTTCCAGTATCTCTGGATAGAACAGAACAGATTAGGAAAGCAGCGGAGGCAGATGAAACAATGAAAGTACTTAAGGATACAGCATACAGTATGAAAGGATGGCCAGCAGCAAAGGATGACTGTCCAATGTGTATTTGGGATTATTGGGCATGCAGAGCTGAACTGTCAGTAGTGAAAGATTTTTGTCACGAACCAGCAACAAAAGAAACACACTGAGCATGATTCAGTGTTAAAAACTATTTTATTAATCACTACTTATGATAATACGTAAAATAAAAGTTAAAAAAAAATGTTAGTATGTTAGAATTCAAAAGTGTTAAACCTGGAACGTTAACCCCAAAACTAAACTCTTCGTGTGTGTGTGTGACAAAGTCCAAAACTCCCAGTTCCTGAATGGTTCTTAAAGTTCAGTTCCGCAAGCCATAAGGTGAAACATGAGCAAGGGCTTCTTCAACAACCACCGTTGTCTGAAGATAAGATGTAGATGTAGAAAAACATAGAGAGAGTACATACGAAATCCAAATGTTCCACGATGGAACCCAAACGACACTTCAGTGTTTACTCGGTAGTGACTTCCTCACCCCGAAAAGCATCCGAACCGTGGTCGTCCACATACAAATACCTGGTTCCTTCTACAGGTCAGCAACAAAGTGAACTCCACCGGATTACTTCCAACTTCCATTCATGGATTTCAGTGGCAAACACAGTTATTGTTTCTCATCCATCGGTAGAGAAAACAAGCAGGCTGGTGTCTCTCTCCCTTCTCTCTCTCTCTCCTTCTTCTAACTTCTTCAACAACGTCATTACGTCCTTTATCTTCTATTGATGTAAGCACGCCCCACACACACATACACACACACTCTCTATCTTAAAGGGACTTTCACTGAGTCCGTAACATATGGCCTTCAAAGGGAACAGGTTTGTGATTCCAGTGTCGCTACGCAAGGAGATGCTCTAGAAGATACACAAAGGGCATCTTGGGGAGGAAAAATGTAAACATAGACCACGTGAAGTGAGGTACCAACCGAGAGTGAACCAAGACATCAGCCGGACCACTGCTTCATGTGAAATATGCCTCACCTACAGACCAAAGCAGCCAGCAGAACCACTTACACCACACCCTGCACCGGACAGGCCGTATTTCAAAGTTGGAGTGGATTTGTTTGACTGTAATGGGAAGAGCCATATTGTTGTAACAGACCACTTTTCCAATTACCCAGAGGTTGCGACACTGCAATCAACGTCCAGCAAAGGAGTTATCACGATCCTGAAAGCTGTGTTTGTGAGGCATGGAGTTCCATGTGAAGTAGTATCAAACAATGATCCACAATTTTCAAGCTGTGAATTTGAATCCTTTGCCAATATTTGGGGATTTCGACATATAACCTCAAGCCCACATCACCCAAAATCTAATGGCCTAGCAGAGAATTCAGTTAAGGTGGTGAAGGGCCTCATGAAGAAAGCGCAAGATGGATGAGAGGATTTCCACAGAAGTCTAATGATTTACAGAAGTGTGCCGCTGCAGAACGGCCTTTCACCAGCCCAAATGCTGATGGGTCAACGCATACGCACTAATCTTCCAATACATGAAAACCTGTTGACACCTGAAGGAGCACACAAGGTCAAACAGGCTAAAGAGGAAGGGAAAGAAAAACAGAAACAGAATCACGACAAGACAGTGAAAAGCCGACCAGTCTTGAAGCCTGGGGATCAAGTGCGAATCCGAGATCATGATTCTGGCACATGATCCATGCAAGGAGTTGTACAAGAGGAAGTAAATCCACATTCATACCAGATCCAGACGGAGCGAGGGACTCCTCTGGGGAGGAACCGTGTGGATCTACGACCACAGGCTCCAACCCATGGCTGTGACCCGTCCCCTGTCAGTACACCAAAGGGGCCAGCATATGGAGAAAGTGAATATGTGGACCAGAGTTCCCAGGAAAACACCAATGGTAATGCAGCAAATGAAAGCAACACACCTGCGAAAACAAGTACCAGACCAAAAAGGACCATTAAGCCACCTCAGAGACTCATTGAAAGCTGCTGAGTGGACAAGGGTTCTTGGCAGGTTTATAATGACAAAGTATTGTGTTTGTTTTTCTTTAAGGGGGAAGAGGTGTTATTATGTAGTTATAATAAAGAACTACAGTTCCCAGTAGACAATGCAAGGGGTCACATGGGGGAACAGGAAGTGGCTGTAAAAACAGAGGGAAAGCAAGCCAGCTGGTGTTGCAAGTCTGTGCAGTCTGTTGTTTTAATAAATGTTCCGATGTTAAACCCACGCCAAGTTTGTCTCGTGATGAAGAACAAACATAACAGGGAGGGATGAGTGGACAAGGGAGTCGCGGAGAGAGCGACTCCTGCGGAAAGTGGGGGGGGGGCGGGGGGGGGTGGTGGGCAGGTGTGCCTGGTGGTGGGTTCCCGTTGGAGGTGGTTGAAGTTGCAGATGTGTTGGATGCAGAGGCTCGTGGGGTGGTAGGTGAGCACAAGGGGAACCATGTCTCTGTTATGTCGGGCGGGGGGGGGGGAGGGGGGAAGATGAGGACAGAATCCCTTGTGTCTCTTGTTAAGCTGCAGAGAGGGTGGGGAGAGGGCATGTCTCTGATAAGGTAAAACCAGGGTGACCATGGGGATAAACCATAAACAAGGTTATCTGGTATGTGAGTGAATGGGAATAACTAGTAAATGAGCACAAGGACAACATAACACAGGTGGTATACTGTGGGAGTTGTTAAATGTGCAGCTGTATAGGACCCTGGTCAGACCCCACTTGGAGTACTGTGCTCATTTCTGGTCGCCTCACTAGAGGAAGGATGTGGAAGCCACATACAGGGTGCAGAGGAGATTTACAAGGATGTTGCCTGGATTGGGGAGCATGCCTTATGAAAACAGGTTGAGGGAACTCGGCCTTTTTCCTTGGAGCGACGGAGGATGAGGGGTGACCTAATAGAGGTATATAAGATGATGAGAGGCATTGATCATGTGGATAGTCAGAGGCTTTTACCCAGGGCTGAAATGGTGGCCACAAGAGGACACAGGTTTAAGGTGCTGGGGAGTAGATATAGAGGAGATGTCAGGGGTAAGTTTTTTTACTCAGAGAGTGGTGAGTGCGTGGAATGGGCTGCTGGCAACGGTGGTGGAGGCAGATACGATAGGGCCTTTTTAAGAGATTTTTGGATAGGTACATGGAGCTGAGAAAAATAGAGGGCTATGGGTAAGCCTAGTAATTTCTAAGGTAGGGACATGTTCGGCACAGCTTTGTGGGCTGAAGGGCCTGAATTGTGCTGTAGGTTTTCTATGTTTCTAAATGCAGAGCAGGAAAACATACCCAGCAGGTCAGACTGAGCATGTTGTCCAATCCCAGCAAAGAAAACAAGCTGAGCCATTATCACAGACAGATGACTGATACAGAGAGAAATCAAGTAACTGAAGTTATAGAATTCAACATTAAGTCCAGAAGGCTGCAATGTGCCCAGACAGATGAGGTGCTGTTCCTCAAGCTTGTGTTGAGTTTCATTGTAGCACCTCAGGAGGCCACAGACCAACTGGTAAGAGTGGCAGTGGGATGGAGAATTAACGTGCCAGGCAACGGGAAGCTTTGGGTTGTCCCTGCATCCTGAACACAGGTGTTCTACAAAACAAAAACCCAATCTACATTTGGTGTCTCCAGTGTAGAGGAGACCACACTGTGAACACCAAATGCAGTTCACCAGATTGGAAGGATTGGAAGTGAATTGCTGCTTCAACTGGAAGGACCATTTGGGTCCCTGGATGATGGGAAGGGGGGGAAAGGACGGGTGGTGCACTGCCTGCAGTTGCGAGGGAAAGTGCCATTAAGAAGTGGCTGGTTGGTGGGAACAGGAGAGTGGACCAGGGTGTCGCAAAGGGATCAGTCCTTCTGAAAGAGGAGAGGGGAAGATGTGTCTGGTGCTGGAATCTCTCTGAAGGTGACAGAAATTGCAGAGAATGATCTGTTGAATATGGAGGCTGGTGGGGTCGAAGGCAAGGACCGAGGTGACTCTAACCTTGTTCTGTCCTGGGGAGAGGGGTGAGAGCAGAGGCATGGGACATGGATGAGACAGGGTCAAGCACTTTGTTAACAGTACTAAAAGGAAAGCCATGGGTCAGGAAGAAGACATTTCTGAGACACCTTTTGTGTAAAGTCATATGAATCACAGTTATACGGCATGGAGCCAGGCCCTTCAGCCCAACTCATCCATGCTGACCCAGGTTGTCCATCTAAGCTAATCCCATTTGCCTGTATTTGTCCCACATCCCTCGAAACCTTCTCTATCCATCATCAGGACAAATACGACAGAGACAAAGGGACAGGGCGAATAAAAGAGTCCTTACAGGAGGCAAGGTGGGACAAAGAGTATTCAAGATAACTGGAGGAGTAAGTAGACTTGTAATGGACTTTATCTTCTGAGGTGGAGATCCAGAAAAGGAATAGTCAGAGACAGACAATGTGAAGGTGAGGGCAGTGTTGAAATTGGCAATACAAGTAATGAGATCTTCGAGTCATGCATGACTACATGCAATCAAAGTACTGGGGAAAGAGTCGAGGGAGTGGGCCTGGGAGGGACTGAAACAAAGACTGTTCCACGTCTCCCACAAAAGGACAGGCAGAGCTTGGGCCCATGTGGTGTCCATAGCAACCTTTGATCTAGAGAAGGTGAGTGAAGGAGAACTTGTTCAATGTGAGAACAAGTTCAGCCAGAATGAATGTGTTGGTGGAGGGGAAATGATTGGGTCTCTACTCCAGGAAAAAGCAGAGCACCCTCAGATCATCCTGATGTGGGATGGAGGTGTAAAGGAATTGTATGACCATGGTAACGATGAGAGAGACACAAGAGACTGCAGATGCTGGAATGTGGAGCAACAAACAATCTGCTAGAACTCAGCAGGTCGAGCAGCATCCGTGGGAGGAAAGGAATTGTCGGTGTTTCTGCTGCTGCTTGAGCCACTGAGTTCTTCCAGCAGATTGTTTAATGGTAATGACAAGCCTTTTGGGACCAGGGGATTGTAAATGGTTAAAATGGCAAAGAGCATAAAGAGGCGTCATGGGTATAAATGGGAAGGGATTGGACCAGAAGACAAAGGATGGAGTCAAGGTAGGAAGAAACAGGTTTGGTGGGGCATGAGCAGGCTGAAACAATCCCAGCACCCCATATCCTCCAGACCACTGCTCACTTCCAGAACCCCAACCCCATCATCAATCTATACACAGCATGATATAGATCAGATGCAGATGTGGGCAGAGAAGTGGCAGATGGAGTTTAACCAGGATAAATGTGAGGTGTTGCACCTTGGTAGGACTAATGGCAAGAGGCAGTACACTCTTAAGGGCAAGATCCTTAACAGTGTTGAAGAGCAGAGAGACTTTGGGGTGCAAGTCCATGACTCGTTGAAAGTGGATACACAGGTAGAGAGGGTGGTTAAGAAGGCTTATGGAATGCTTGCATTTATTAATCAGGGTATTGAGCATAGCAGTCAAAAAGACATAATGCATCTCTATAGAACTCTGAGGCCGCATTTAAGAGTATTGTGTGCAATTCTGATCACCTCACTATAGGAAGAATGTAGAGGCTTTAGGGAGGGTGCAGAGGAGGTTTACTAGGATGCTACCTGGAGAGGGCATGTGCTATCAGGAGAGGCTGGACAAACTTGGGCTCTTTTCTCTAGAGCGGCAGAGGCTGAGGGGTGATCTGTTGTAAGTGTATAAAATGATGAGGGGCATAGATAGGGTGGACAAGCAATATCTTTTTCCCATTATTGAGCGACCCAATACCAGAGGGCATGCATTTAAGGTGAGAGGGGGTAGATTCAGAACAGACATGAGGGGTACATTTTTTACCGAGAGAGTGGTGGATGCCTGGAATGCGTTGCCTGATAGAGTGGTGGAGGCAAGTTCATTGGGGGCTTTTAAGAGGGGCTTGGATGGGCACATGAATGAGAGGAAAAAAGACCCCACCCACCCAGGACATTCTCTTTTCTCTCGGGTAGAAGATACAGGAGCCTGAGGGCACGTACCACCAGACTTAAGGACAGCTTCTACCCCACTGTGATAAGATTATTGAACGGTTCTCTTATACAATGAGAGGGACAATGACCTCACGATCTACCTTGTTGTGACCTTGCACCTTATTGCACTGCATTTTCTCTGTAGCTGTGACACTTTACTCTGTACTGTTATTGTTTTTACCTGTACTACATCAATGCACTCTGTACTAACTCAATGTAACTGCACTGTGTAATGAATTGACCTGTACGATCGGGTTGTAAGACAAGCTTTTCACTGTACCTCGGTACAAGTGACAATAATAAACCAATACCAATAACGACAACCAGAGAACTGATAAATACTGAAACATGCCTGGAATGCTGATATCCCATGGAAATTCAGACATGCACCCAACACCTGTAATTATTAAAACCAAGGAAGATTCAATAAATACAAAGACACTGCCAGGGAAAGTCATTAAGTATCAACTCACTGCCTGTGCATCCATGCAAACACTGACATGCTTTGGGATGCCTTTTAAATACCAACACATTCACAGGGACCCCTCAAGGTTTTCTCACTCCAGTGAAGTGTCTGCAAGTATTGACATTGCCAGACACGCAGTGTCAATGGTGCCACACTTCCTGTGATCCCATAACACTATCTCAAGTGTTTATAAATACAGGGAAATGGTATGATCTTTCTACAAAAAGGTAACAAATAAAGAAAATGTGGGGCAAAGGGACAATGAATAGGGAAATTACAATGGAAGTGTAAAGAAATGTCAACAAATACTTTGCATCTGCCTCTACAGCAGATGACCCAAAAATATAGCAGGGGAACGGAGTCTAATGTAAATAAGGATCTTAAAGTAACACATATGACTACACAGAATGTACAGTACTGGAGAAAACCAGACAGTTTCCCTGGATCCGAAAGGCTGCATCCCTGGTTTCTAAAGAGGGGCTGCATAAGTCAGGGTGCATTAGTGAAAATTTCAAAATTCCATGAATTCTGGAACGGTATCAACAGAATGGCAAGAAGCATTGCCATCTAAGGAGAGAAAAAATGTTGTAAGTTACATATCACTGAGCTTAATGCCTTTGTCAGAAGAAATGCTAACAGAGTACTTGGACAATTGTAATATTAGCTGGAGGCAACACGATGTTATGAAGGGATTATCATAGCTGACGAATGTAAAAGTTTATTGATGTAACCAGCAGGGTAGATAAGGAAGAAAAAAAAATGGCACATACAGTACACCTGGATTTTCAAAGAACATTAAGGTTCCACACAAAACTCTGTTATATAAAGTAAGGGTTCATGGGGTGAGAGGTAATACATAACTAAGAGTGGGAATAAAAAGATCATTGTCAGATTGACAGACTGTTATTAGTATGGTGCAAAAGGAATGTCTTGCCTGCTCAGCAGGTCACAAATCACGTTATGGACATGGATGAAAAGAGAGAGTGTAATATATTCAAACTCTAAATAGAGTGTAACCTATTCAAATTCTTTGATGAGACAAGACTAATTGGGAATGTGGGCTATGAGGAAGATGCAGAGCCTGCAAAGAGAAATAGACCAGTTAATCAAATGGGCAAGGTAACGTGGGAAATATATTTATAGATTGGTTTAAGAGAAAAATCGGAATTCTTTCAATGTTGGTGTATAGATGGATCTTGGTGTGCTGATTCTGAAATGCCTAAAGTTAACAACCAGGTATGGGAATCAATTTATTGCAAAGAGCTTGAGTAAAAGGGAGGTCTTGCTGGGATGTACAGTACTATGATCACAACTCATTTGGAGTTTTGTAATTCCCTCATCTCTATTATTAAAAATAGATACCAATGTGCTCCACATATATTGGCCTTGGAATAAAAGCAGAAAATGTCGGTCATCTTCAGCAGACCTGGCAGCATCATCAGAACTGGGATAAAATAGAAATCAAACGTGTTTTAGAGGGAAAGACAAAGGGAGTAATTGTGAAAGGGAAATTTAGAGAAAGTGCAGGCCACAGAATAAGGCTGGTGAAGGCTTGTTTAATCACAGCTGATCTGACTGGAGCTTTAGATGCTGAATGTACACAAAGAAAAACAATGCTGGAACTTGAGAGATGTAACTTTCCGGAAACCTGAAATAGCTGAGAATTGTGAAAATATTCAACAGGTCAGACAACCTCAATGGAGAGAGAGAAACAGGAGTTAACTTTATAGATTCATCAGAAATCGCCAGTTGTGATACAAGTTTTAAAGCAGCCTAGATAATCAAAGACCCCTCCCACCCCAGACATTCTCTACTCTCTCATCAGGCAGAAGATACAAAAGCCTGAAAGCACGTACAACCAAGCTAGAGGACAGCTTCTATCCCACTGTTATAAGACTATTGAGCGGATCTTTTGTACAATAAGATGGTCTCTTGACCTCAATCTACCTTGTCATGGCCTTGCACCTTATTGTCTGCCTGCACGGCACTCTCTCTTTAACTAACATTTTGCTTTTCCCTTTTATATATGTAAATTCACCAATTTAAACTGGAAAGAGTGTCTATCTGAATTTGTTAAATTCATGGCAGAGTTGCAAGGTGCTTTTCCTTGAAGTTACATTGGCCTTCATTGGAACAGTTTAAGAGGGCAAGGACAGAAAGGTCAGAGTAGAAATGAGATGGAGAATTAAAGTGGCAAGTCCCAGAAGCTCAGGTTATCCTTGCAGAGTGAATATTCTGCCAAGTAGCTACCCAATCCACATTTAGTTTCTCCAACAGAGGATACTACATCACGAGCACTAAATGCAGCACACTAAGTCAGAAGAGGTACACGTGAAACACCGTTTCATCTGGAAGGTGCATTTGGGTCTCTGGATGGTGGGAGGGGAGAGTTAAAAAAAAATGTTGCAATACCTGTAGTTGCGTGGTAAAATGATGTAAGATTGTTGGTGGAGATGGAAGGCACGGTAGTGCTGCCATTAGCATAATGCTATTACAGCACCAGTGACCTAGGTTCAATTCCGGCTGCTGTCTGTAAGGAGTTTGTACATTCTCCCTGCGTTGGCGTGGGCTTCCTCAGAGTGCTCCGGTTTCCTCCCACATTCCAAAGACGTACAGGTTAGGAAGTTGTGGGCGTGCTATGTTGGCGCCGGAAGTGTGGCGACACTTGCAGACTGCCCCAGAACACTTTACGCAAAAGATGCATTTCACTGCTTGTTTCGATGTACATGTGACTAATAAAGATACAAGTGTAATGAAGGAATGCTCCCTGCAGAATGAAAAATGGCAAGGTATATCTGGTATCAGTGTAGAGTAGATTTATGAGACCATTTCTTGAGATGAAGGCCTAATTCTTACAGATGGCAAGTGCAGTGTTCCCATTGAATAGGATCAGCTTGGGGGTATGGGGTGCATAGAGAAGGAAAGGGGATGGTAAACCAAGATCAGATTTGCTGATGACACCCACATTGACATCCCAATAGCCAGAATGTATTGCTAGGTAAAAGATGGAAAATGTCATAATCAATCATCCAGATTTCCATCAAGGCCGTAATGTAAACATGCTCATGAATGGTAAAGACTTTTACCTTGTGAATAGACATTTTGCAGATGGTATGCGAACTGGAGAACACGGTGAATACATATGCCTACGCCTGTCAGTCAATCGCTATGCGGATCAATTGTGGGAACATGGCAAGTACGCATGTCAGTCGATTGCTCGGTAGATCGATGATACCCTCCTACGCGCAGATGTTACTTTTGGCACAGGACTTCGGGGACTCGCGCGCTTTTGTCTCCATCGGCCTTCTCATTGCTCTCGAACAGTAAGCTGCTTAATTTCTTTACTTGGTTAACGTGACTCAGTAAAAACATTCATTAGACTGCACTGTTGTTATTCCTGCTCCACGCATACATAACAATTGGCGATAAGGATCAAAATAAGAATGGCCAAGTACCCAATCCATTTTGGCCAGAACTATGGCAAAAGCAAACACTGGAAATGGAACAGCTGGCTGCAATGGAAATAAACCTTCCAGGACGAGATCAAACTTCTACCAATTTTAACACTGATGGCGGAACTGGGAGCAGCAACGAAACTCAGGCTTCTTCACGTGCACTTGGGAAAACTCAGGCAGAAATACTTTGATGCTCTGCACTTGCAGAACAAATCTGAATTGGCCAGCATGTTTGAGGCTTTAAACAACGTTTGGGGGGATACGGGACAACGTCTTTACGGCACACTTCAGGTTCGAGACAAGAACATAGATGATTTCATCACAAAATTGTTTGGGGGTTGGGGGGGGGGGGGGGTCTAAAACTAGAGTTGCAGGGATTAGAAACCAGAGCGGCAGGGCAGCAACTGCAGTGGCTGTGGGGAAAGTAGATGTTAAGATCACAAGCAGAGACCGAAATCGACTAGTTGATGAGCATGGTGGGACTAATGTTCTGAGATGCGTCTATTTCAATGCGAGGAGTATTGTAGGCAAGGCAGATGAACTTAGTATGGATCAGCACATGGAATTATGACGTTGTAGCCATTAGTGAGACTTGGTTGCAAGCGAGGCAGGACTGGCAACTTAATGTTCTGGGGTTCTGATGTTTTAGATGTAATAGAGAGGGAGGTATTAAAGGGGAGGAGTGGCATTACTCATCAGGGAAAATGTCACGGCACTGGTCAGAAAGGACATAGTGGAGGGCTCATCTACTGAGGTGGTGTGTGGAACTGAGGAATAAGAAAGGGATGCCCACGTTAATGGGACATTATTACAGACCTCGCAATAGTCAGCAGGCTATAGAGGAACAAATTTGTAGAGAGGTAGCAGACAGTTGCAAGAAAAATAAGGTTGTGATAGTAGGTGATTTTAACTTTCCACATATTGACTGGGACTCTCATACTGTAAAGGGATTGGATGAGATAGAGTTTGTCAAATGCATTCAGGAAAGTTTCCTCAATCAATATGTAGAGGTCCCAACTCGAGAGAGTGCGATACTGGATCTCCTCCTTGGGAATGAGGTGACAGAAGTGTGTGTAGGAGAACACTTTGGATCTAGTGATCATAATTCCATTAGTTTCAAGATAATTATGGACAAGGATAGGACTGGTTTTTGGGTTGAGATTTTAAATTGGTTTAAGGCCAATTTTGATGGCATCAGAAAGGATCTGGCAGGTGTGGATCCAAATGCAAACTGGAGGAACAACACCTCATTTTCTGTCTTGGCACCTTACAGCCTAACTGCATGAAGATAGAATTCTCTCACTCTTCCCCCCCCACCCCCAACCTTGCCTTCTTTTCTTCTGTTTCCTAGCCTTGCCATTTTTTCTTCTCTCCCCTCCCCTATACCTTTAACCCGTCCCCTGGTGGATCTGCTCTCCCCTCCTCTCCTGCATCTACCTATCACCACCTTGTGTCCACCCCACCTCCCCTCTTTTGTCCATCTATCACTGCTCTGGGTTCTTCACCCCCCCCCCCCCCAAATATATTGGGTTTCCCCTTTTCCTATCTTCAGTGCTGAACTAAAACATTGACTGTCTGCTTTTCTCCAGAGGCTGCCTGACCTGCTGTGTTCCTCCAGCATCTTTTTTCACCCACCCCCCCCACCAAATCTAGATTCCAGCATCTGCAGTCCTTTGTTCCTCTTGTGGATTGGGATAGGCTGTTTGCTGGCAAGGAGATGCTTAGTGAGAGGCTTTCAAAAGTGAAAGACTGAAAGTACAGAATCTCTATGTTCCTGTTAGAATAAAAGGCTAACAGGTTTAGGGCACCTTGGTTATGGAGGGATATTGAGGCCCAAGTAAAGGAAAAGGAGGCAGTGCATATCAGTTATAGGCAGTTAGGATCAAATGTGGTACTTGAGTATAAATGCAGAATAAGAGAGAACACTTAAGAGAGAAATCAGGAGGGCAAAAAGAAGTCTTGAGGTTGCTTGGGCAGACAGGGTGAAAGAGAATCCCAAGCAGGAGATGCCAGAGAGTGGTAGTAGATGGTTGTCTCTGACTTGGAGGCCTGTGATTAGTGGTGTGCCACAGGGATCAGTGCTGTTTCCATTGTTTATCATCAATCTTAAATGATTTAGATGATAATGTGGCAAACTGGATCAGCAAATTTGCAGATGACACCAAGATTGGGGGCGTAGTGGACAGCAAGGAAAGCTATCAAAGCTTGCAGCGTGATCTTGACCAGCTAGGAAGATGGGCTGAAAAATAGCAGATGGAATTTAATGCAGACAAGTGAGGTGTTGCACTTGGAGGACAAACCAGGGCAAGACTTACCCAGTGAATGGTAGGGCTGAGGTGTGTGATAGAACAAAGGGACTTGGGAATCCCCGGGTTACGAACGAGTTCTGTTTGAGACTGCTCGTAACCAGACTTCGTATGCAACTCGGAACAGTGTCGGAGCATGCGCACTTGGCCCAGGGATTGTGGCTGCACATGCGAACTTGGCCCGGGGTTGGACCAAAGAAGGTGTACTGACGCCGTGGTAGGATCGGGGGGCCGGGCCCACTTACCAACCGACCATGAAGGTCGGTTTGTAAGTACGGATGTTTGTAAATTGGGGACTTCCTGTACAGCTATATAGTTCCTTGAAAGTGGCATTACAGGTAGATAGTGTTGTAAAGAGCTTTTGGCACATTGGCCTTCATAAATCAGGGCATGGAGTACAAAAGTTGGGATGTTATGTTGAAGTAATACAAGACATTGGTGAGGCCAAATTTGGATTGTGTGCAGTTCTGGTCACCTACCTACAGGAATGATACAAGCTTGAAAGAGTGCAGAGAAAATTTACAAGGATGTTGCCAGGACTTGAAGGCCTGAGTTATAGGGAAAGGTTGAATAGGTTAGGACTTTGTTCCCTGGAGTACAGGTGAAGGAGGGGACTATGCCCCCATAAACAAAACTTGTTGCAGACGCCTTAAGCAGATTACCAATTGTTGAGTGCACAGCATCCAGCACCCCTCCATTTGAAGTTGTTCACCTGTTACAAAGCCTAGATGAAATATCTCATTAGGTGGTGGACACCTGTGATCCACTTCTAACAAAGTTAAGAAGAGTAAAGAGGTTAGTTGGCCCACCAGCCCTTCACCTGAATTTCAACCATTTACCAATTGCCAATATGAACTGAGCCTACAGAATGACTGCATATTATGGGGCAGTCAAGTAGTGGCTCCCCCTCAAGGATGCAAGCACATACTCCATGATCCGCACAACACTCAGCCAGGTGTGGTTAGAATGAAGGCACTTATGAGAAGGTATGTGTGGTGGCCAAAAATTGACACCGATATTGAGAAAGTGGTGCGCATCTGCCCTATTTGTCAGAGGACACAAAAAGCATCACCAAAGGCCCCCCTGAAACCATGGGCCTGACTCGATTCACCCCAGGAAGCACATTCATTTTACTTTGGACTGTTCTAGGAACATGTTTGATTATTGTGGGTACCCAAAGTGGATAGAGGCATTACCTACTTGTTTGTAGGTGTTCCTCAACAACTACTATAACCAAACTACAGTCAGTCTTTGCTACATTTGGTATTCCAGAAACGACCGTATCCAAGTGGCCCAGCTTTCACAAGTGCAGAATTTAAGGAGTTTGTAGAGAAGAATGGTATTAGGCACCCAACAACAGCTCCATATCACACAGCATTAAATGGCCTGGCGGAGCGAGCAGTGTGAACGGTGAAATGAGGCCTTTCTAAACAAACATGGGGTGATTTGATGACAAAATTAAGCAGCTTCCTTTTCCATTACTGAATCACCCAAAACAAACTAATAGGTGCATCCCCCATCAAATTAATGTTCAAGCACACTTTACTTGCCAGATTCAAACTCCTACAGCTGGCTGTCCATGAATGAATTTGGAGTAAACAAGAGGCCATGAAACAAAACTATGATCCCCACACGACGCTGCAAATATTTAATGCCAAAGTCTACACTTGACTCAAGAAAACTGGCAACTGGCTGTCGTCTGACAAAATAACAGTCAAGTTGCAGAACTTGGACAAGTTATCAGGTGACATTTGGATCATGTACACTGGTGAACTGACAAGAGGACCCAGCAAAGCCACAGAAACAACCATTCAAGCAAAGGAACCAGTGGTCTCTTTGTCAAGAGAGGAGGACGTCTACAGCCCACTGAACTCAGCAACAGCTAATCGAAGACACAGAGAGAGAAGCTCCACCCCCACGGCAGTCCACGAGGGTGCATCAGCCAGTCAACCAATACCAGGCAGGATAGAAAAACAATGATTTTTCCACCACTATGTTCACCTTTTCTTCCCCTGCAGTTCCCTTCTGGAGGTGGTGGGGGTGGGGTGGGGTGGTGGGTGTAAGAGGAATGAACAGTACAGAGAATGCAACAAATACACACATTTGTTGGTCGATTGCAAGAATGCAGCAAGTACACATGCGCGCACACCTTTCAGTCGATCAGCAGATAGATGATGCCCTCCTACACGCAGGGATTACTTTGGGGACTTGTGCGCTTTTGTCTCTGTCAGCCTTCTTTTTGCTCTTGAACTGCAAGTTGCTTAGTTTCTTGGTTAAGATGACTCAGTAAAAACGTTTATTCTACTGCACCTTTGTCGTTCTTGCTCCATGCATACGTAGCAGTATGGTAGTTAGGTTGCTGAAATCAGTGACTCACTGGCACCATCTACAGGATCACGACAGCATGGAGTGAAATGCACAGGAAGTTGGCAAGGTCCAGTGTCTCCAGTTTCACTGAAAACATTGAGAATGTAGGAAGTGTCTTTTTTAAAAAAAAATTGCTGTTCTTAAAGAGACATAAAGAGTGCCCAGATGGATCCTGCAGAGGATGCTAAAAACAGAAGCTACAGGTCTGAAGTTTCTAGTCAATGTTAACTCCACAGTATTTCTCAAGTGACAAGGTGAGCTCCTTTTCTGTGAGACATTCCATCCCAAGCACTTGTGCAGCACAAATGTTACTCAACATATCCAGTCAAAGACTGAATTTTGAATAGGTCTTGCTACATACAACTAAGTACTGCTTTATTACAAGTTGCAAATTTAACTAGAATGTATAATCAAACATCCCCTCTTCTGCACATGGGATCCAGACACTTGATAAGATTGGATTCAAAACTGGCTTAGTCATATTAGACAACAGGTAGTGGTGTTATTCTGTCGAGAGGTCTGTGAGCAGAGGTGTCCTGCAGGGATCAGTGCTAGACCTCGGTTTGTGAGATTTGAACAAAGTGTAGGTGAGCTGATCAGTAAGTTTGCAGATGAAAAGAATTGGCAGAGTTGTGGATAGTAATGAAGGCTGTCAAAGGAAACAGCAAGATATAGACAAGTTGGAAATATGGGCAGAAAAATGGCAGATGTCATTTAATCTGGATGTGGTATGTGGTATGTGGAATGAGCTGCCAGAGGAAATTGTTGAGGCAGGTACAGTAGCAACTTTTAAAAGACAGCTGGACAGATACATGTATTGCAAAGGTTTAGGTTGTGGGCTAAGTGCTAGCAAATTGAACTAGCTTTGATGGGGCATCTTGGTCAGCATGGACCAGTTGGGCCAAAGGGCCTGTTTCCATGCTATTTAACTATGAACTGTGGAAGGTACTGCACTACAGGAGGTCAAGTATATAGTGAATGGGGGCATTGATGTAGAGGGATCTTGGGGTGCAAATCCATTGCTCCCTGAAAGCAGTACAAGTAGATAGGGTGGTAAAGGCAGCATACAGCAGACTTGGCTTTATCAGTTAGGCCACTGAGTATAGAAGTTGACAAGTCATGTTGCAGCTGTATAAAACTTTGATGAGGCCACAGTTCTAGTTGCCACATTGCAGGCAGGATCAGGAGGGCTTTGGAGAGGGAGCAGAAGAGGTTCACCAGGACATTGCTTGGATTAGAGAGTATTAGTTATAAGGACAGGTTGGACAAACGCAGCACCAGAGACTGAGGAGCAACTTTATAGTAATATATTACATTATGAGCAGCATAGATGAGGTAGCCAGTCTTTTTCACATGGCAGAAATGTCAATTATTAACAGGCATAGATTTATGGCAAGGGAGGAAATGTTTAGAGATTTGCAAGGCAAGTTTTTTTTTTGAAAAGGTGTGGTAGATGCTTGGAACAGACTGCCATGGGAGGCAGTGGAACTAAAAAATGCTAGGAACATTCAAGAGGCATTTAGACAGGCACATGAGCAGGCAGGAAATGGAGGAATAGGACGTGTATGCAGATAGACTTAGTTTAGACTCAATATGGTCAGCACAGATGTCCTAAAAGGCCTGTTCCTGTACTGTACTATATTCAGATTGCATGATGAAGAGATACTTAGTGAAGCAGATGAAGAGGGGTTGACCTCAGTCTCAAATTCCTGCAATGATCTGGGCCTGAGGGGATTATCCTCCATTAACTGCAACCCAGATCATCCTTTATACTAAGCATAACCAACCAGTGAAGTTTCCTCAATGATCACTGACTTCCATTTCACAAAAGGGGCTTTCAACTACAACAGGGCAAGTGCTGCTAGCTAAACAGACTCCCCCTGATCTCACCTTGTTTGTGGAATTCAGCTCTTTATTCCTTTAACCAAATGTGCATGCAAGTGACCCAAATTCAAGGACTCCATGGTGCTCATAACTATAGGTAATATCACAGTAGACACAGCTGTTAACAGACTTGGAAGAATAAGGTCAAGTAGCTTCTTTTTGAACATTAGTTTTCTCAATATCTGCAGATCTTATCTGTGCTACATCAGGTTTTCCCACTCAGCATACATTTTGAATCAGATTGCCCAACAATTGACCAAATGCAATTAAATGTCATTCATTCCAGTGTAGCTGGACACAGCATTTCCCACCAGGTGGCAGGCCCCCAGCAGATTGGCAAGGTCCTAACCTTTTATGTACAGTAATTTCACCAGAACCAGTAACTAGAAATCAAAAGGGGCTGAGGCTGGATTCCAGTCAGAATTGGAGAATCACGAGTACAAATGATCAGGAGGGCTGGATCAAAAGGATCCCAGCATGTCACAATGACATTTTCATTGAATTTGCATTCTGTTCCTCATGTGGGTTATACATTCAAAACCCAAAGAGGTTTAGAGAGTCCACATAGTTTAATGATCATTCCCAACCCAGGATTTGACAAGACACATGTACCTCTCAGGTATACCAACTCCTCCTTCCACTGGCCAGATCATCTTTTATGTCAAGCTCAGCAGTACAGCATGAGCCCCAAGCAATTACCAGAGAAGCTGGCAGTTTCCTACTTCTACTTAGGTGCAAACAGCACCAGTTTTGATAGGCCTTTGAAGATCCAGTCCATAGTAAATTATGCCAAACAGAAGGACCCCTTGCAAATACCAAACAGTGGAGATCCCCATCAATACTCTCTCACAGGGATCTCATTTAAGAACATGTGCAAAAAAAAAAGCAGAACAAACAAATACTGATAGGTAATGAAGAATTCCAAGTAAAAAATTGGCAGGGACTTGCTGGAAATATTGCCATAGGCCCAATTTCCTACAAGCTTTGACGCCCTACAACAAATCACATACTAAACTTGTAGAAAATAGAGAATATGATAGCCAATCACAACAGAAATAGAGGCCAGGACTGCAGTTACAAGAGAATGAAAGGGCATACAAAACTACCAGCTGTAACCAAACCACAGAAAGCAGGACTGCTAATTATAGCAGAACCATTGGTCTGCATCAAAGGGAGATCAGAATAAGATATAGCCCCAACTGGAAAAAGACCCTCTTTCAAGCAATGCTTTCAGCTGGAAGATCCAAAACTTCAAGTCGTAATCTTGATACAATATCAAGGAATATTAAAAAGGTACTATAAAACAGGCAATGATAGCGTTGAATACCTTTTTGATTTTTTAATGATAAACAAAGCAAGAGAATTAAACACTGAACCTTAAATTTACTTTGCAACTTTTGCACAAACAGGCACAACACAATGTGCGCGACAGGCAGCATGGAGACAGGTTCTAATGGTCAATCACAGATCATACTGACACTAATATCAACAACTATAAAAGTACAGTTTTAGCTAAAACTAAGTGTTCACACGATGGGTCAAGCCTGTATTTCTTATTCAACCTAACTGCCCTAAGATGACAACTGTCAACTATGCGGTGTGGGGAAGGAGCATATGCAGACCAGATTTGGTAGATTCCTTTACTTGGTGGTAAATTAGGAAATCATTTCAACATTTTAAACAGTTCAGTTGGTGGGTATACCGTGTCGCTAGTCCACATTTCATCAAATAACCAAATTCAACTTGCAAATACAATAGCTAGGGCACATGTTATTGCACAGGAAAGGAGAGATTAAACAATTGTAGAGAGATTCTGGATTAGATTTGAGCCTGGAGATCACATTCATTAAACTCTTATAGGGCAGCTTTAGTACTCGAATCCAGTACTTCCTGTCTTTTCACTATAAGCATTAACTTTGAATCATCAACTTTTTCATGACCCAATTATGAAAACCAAGGAATTGGCTGATCCAAATTTGGCAAGATTAAAATCAACTAAGGTCCAGATTATATTTTAAAAAAGCCAAGATAAATTAGCATTCATCTAATGGTTTTCAACAAGCTTTTTTCATGCACTTAGATAACTGAAATATTAGTTTTAGCAATAAAACTCAAAATCTTTTAGGATTAATGTTACAAAATTGGATCTCTGAATTTTTTTTAAAAAAGGATGTCAAGAAATATGGAATGAATCAGACTAATGTACCCGACCAAACTATCTGTACCCATTCTGGCTCCAAATTGCCTACTCCTGTTCCTCTAATTCAGAATAAAGCCTGGAGCAGTTTCAGGAGACGTGAAAAAATTCTTGGAAAATTCTGAGAAAGAGGATTCTGGTTATGTTAATTTTAATTTCTGTGACCAAATTGCTGGCCAAGGCATTGGTTTCTATTTAAAAGTAGACTTTTAAAACTACTAACTTAAAAAACTGCTACAACAGTATAATGAAATGGTCCACAATCCTTTCCTTCTGAAGTATTTACGATGCATTTTGATCATTAACCAGTCTTTTATTATGGAGCTTAAATGGTAAACTGTGATCATCCGTTCTAAAACTGGGCCTCCAATTGAGGAGACTGAAGTGGAAGCTGACAGATGTAAAATTCATTTGTTTTTCTGAGCCTTCTGGGCAGACCTGGTGACTTTTCCAACACCAGTAGCCTTCTTCTCAACAGCCTTGATGACGCCAACAGCCACAGTTTGCCTCATGTCACGGACTGCAAAACGACCTGCAACATTTGAAGAGTACTTGCTAAATTTAATTTTACACAGTAGCAAAGAGACCAGTAAAATATCCATTCATCTAAAGGAATGGTTTAACTTACCCAGTGGTGGATACTCAGAGAAGCTCTCAACACACATGGGCTTGCCTGGAATCATTTCAACAATGGCCGCATCCCCAGACTTCAGGGACTTGGGGTTATCTTCGAGCTTCTTCCCAGACCTACGGTCAATCTTCTCCTTTAACTCAGCAAACTTGCAAGCAATGTGAGCAGTATGGCAATCCAAGACAGGAGCATAGCCAGAAGCAATCTGTCCTGGGTGGTTTAAGATGATTACCTGTATTAAGCAATCAGATCATATTAAAGTTATTTACAATCTTTGGAAGCACATTTCAAACCATTAAAACCTTACAGGAAACAAACTAAAGCCACAACAAGCCTTATTTATTAGGATCAAGATTTCCAATAATGAATAAACAGAAAACAGCACCAAATAGAAACACTAAAATCAAAAAACAACTGACTTGTGAAGTAAAATTGGCAGCTTCCATTGGTGGATCATTCTTGCTATCTCCAGCAACATTGCCACGACGGACATCTTTTACGGACACATTTTTAACATTGAAGCCAACATTGTCACCAGGTAAAGCTTCAGACAGGGCTTCATGATGCATTTCAACAGACTTCACTTCTGTTGTGACATTAACAGGTGCAAAAGTAACTACCATTCCTGGTTTCATAACACCAGTTTCAACACGACCCACTGGTACAGTACCAATACCTGCAAAAGGAAAAAAAATTTCAATTAAGAGTCAGCATTCCATGTTCACCAAACCAGACTAGCATCCAATAAGACCAAGATTCAATGCACCACAGATTCAAAGGCAGAACTACCCAAATATCACACTTAAGCAAATAGATACGAAAGATAAGTATTTAGATGACATTACTCCTTTTCTAAAAGAACAATATTAGCAGCTTCTTCCATCATTTCCCTTCACCTCAATGCAACCCCCACGGGTCAATGTGAATAAAGCTTCTGATCCACCAGCTGGCCTAAAGACCAATTTTTCTCTCAATTCTTGGTTTGCTGACCATTAACTTTCTGGCTACCCAAGGGTGGATTTTATTTCACTTCTTTCCTGAAAATATAATCCAATATTAATTTTCATTATCAAAATCCAGAGTTGAGTTTGTCTTCACTTGACGTCAATCAAAATTAAAACTGATACTTACCACCAATTTTGTAGACATCTTGAAGTGGGAGACGAAGAGGTTTTTCTATTGGTCGTTGAGGTGGCATGATACAATCCAGAGCTTCCAAAAGAGTAACTCCACTAGCATTACCCTCTTTACGGGTGATCTTCCAACCTTTGAACCATGCCATCTGTGTAAAAAAAGTTTTTCCCCCCCTCTTGATTAAAAGAATAGTTCATGGAATGTCCTTTTTATATTTCAAGACAACACAGGGAAAACTAGTTTGCACCTCCAGCCATGCTATCAAGTTAAAGATAATAATATTCAAAGGAAAAATATAATATGGCCTTTACTGCAAGAATATTTGAAGGTACAGGATGGGAGACATCAAGGGATGTCCCAGATAAGACTAGACCTGGAACATCAAGTACAAATCTGCTCTCCTTTATCTACAGAAGGATAAGGAATATATTAGAGGGAGTGCAGTGAAGGTGCACCAGATTGATTCCAGGGATGGCAGGATGGTCATACAAGGAGACATTAAGCAAATGGAGCTTAGAAGTGTTTAGAAGAATGAGGAGCGATCTCATGAAATGTGCAAATTTGTTGCAGGACACAATAGGTGCCAAGAACCAGGGTCAGTCCCAAAATAAAGTATCAACCATTCAGACCAGAAGATTTCTTCGAATCTATAGTAAATCTTTGGAATTCTCCACCACAGGAGGCTGTGGAGGCTCAGTTACTTAGCACATCCAAGACAGATCAATGAGTTTATAAATAAAAGGAATCAAGTAATATAGAGATGCAAATGAACATATAACATAGGAGAGTAGCTGCCACCTGTTCTCTCAAGCATGTTCATCATTTAATGGAACTGTGACTGATCTGATTCAGTTAATGCAGGGAAGTGGCACATTCCTGCTTCTATTTTTCATGTTCTCTTTAGTTTAAGATTGCTGAATTCAGGTTCAGATTGGTAACACGTTGGAATTACGTGAATGTGTGCTTATTTTGTTTATAGCAAAAGAGCCAGTTCTCTTTGGAGTTACTTACATTCAAACTAGCCTCCAACATGTTGTCACCGTGCCAACCAGAGATTGGTACAAATGCCACGGCTTCTTGGCTGTAACCAATTTTCTTGATGTAGGTACTGACTTCCTTGACAATTTCTTCATACCTCTTTTGGTTATATGGTGGCTCAGTAGAATCCATTTTATTTACTCCAACAATGAGCTGCTTCACACCCAGAGTGTAAGCTAGCAGGGCATGCTCCCGTGTTTGGCCATTCTTAGATATGCCAGCCTCAAACTCACCTACTCCAGCAGCAACAATCAGTACAGCACAGTCAGCCTACAAATAAAAGATAAAGATGTCCTTCACATCGCCAGGGTTTTTCCAAAATGTTATATGGTGATTCTCGACACAGCATATACTCACCTGTGAAGTACCTGTAATCATGTTCTTAATGAAATCTCGATGTCCAGGAGCATCAATTATGGTAATATAATACTTGCTAGTTTCAAATTTCCAGAGAGAAATATCAATAGTAATACCACGTTCACGTTCAGCCTTCAACTTGTCCAACACCCAGGCATATTTGAAAGAACCTTTGCCCATCTACAAGATTAAAATACAATTAATAGTGCAATGCCAGATACTATATAATAGAAAAGGCTCAAATTATATGACAACATAACCCCAAATTAAAATTGTGTTTTGTTTCAAAGTTTCATGCAAACAATACTGTACATTAGCCATTGGGTATCTATGCAATTTTCACGATATTTTATATGCTGAGGCCACAACCAATTGTTCTCTTCTTCTCTCAATTGTTCACGGTAGTGTAGCGGTTAGCGTAACACTATTACAGCACCAGTGACCCAGGTTCAATTCAAGCCACTGTCTGCAAGGAGTTTGTAAGTTCTCTCAGTGTCTGCGTGGGTTTCCTCCGACATCCCAAAGACATACTGGTTAGGAGTTGTAGGCATGCTATGTTGGTGCCAGAAACATGGCGATACTTGCAGGCTGCCCCCAAAGCACTCTCCGCAAAAGATGCATTTCACTGTGTGTTTCGATGTACGTGACTAATGAAGGTATCTTAAAAAAAGTTGGCTAATCACAAAAAAAACTTACTTGTGTCTCTTCCACCCACCTCCCATTCTTAATCCCTTGTTAAAGTAAATGCAAGATCACACATTTACATCAATTCCTTACAAACTTTCAATGAGACTCGAGAACTGTTGGGAAAGAGCATTACCTTTTTTCCCTTCCCCCCCCCCCACCAGTTATGGAATATATTCTTTACTGGCATACACTGCTAAATGACAGAACACTTAACCATTACACAGAGTCAGAGAACTACAGCACAGAAACATGCCCTTTGGCCGATCTAGTCCATGCCACCTGATCTTCTGCCTAATCCCATCTCCTTGCACCTAGACCATATTCTTCCAAACCCCTCCCATCCATGTACCTATCCAAACTTCTCTTAAATATTACAATTGAACCCACATCTATCACTTCCACTGGCAGCTCGTTCCACACTCACACCACCCTCCGAGTAAAGAAATTTCCCCTCAGATTCTCCTTTTATATATTTCACCTTTCTCCCTAAACCCAAGTCCTCCACTTCTAGTCTCACCCAACCTTAGGGGAAAACACTTGCATGCATTCACTCTATCTATAACCCTCAATTTTGTATACCTCTAAAATCTCCCCTCATCCTCCTGCACTCCAGGGAATAGAGTCCTATCCTATTCAACCTTTCCCTTTAACTCAGGTCCTCAAGTCCCAGCAACATCCTTGTAAATTTTCTCCACACTCTTTCAACTAGCTGTGACCAGCAGTGTCCCACAAGGATCGGTTCTGGGACCTCTGCTTTTTGTGATTTTTATTAATGACTTGGATGAGGGGGTAGAAGGGTGGGTTGGCAAGTTTGCAGACGACACAATGGTTGGTGGTGTTGTGGATAGTGTAGAGGATTGTCGAAGATTGCAGAGGGACATTGATAGGATGCAGAGCTGGGCTGAGAAGTGGCAGATGGAGTTCGATCTGGAGAAGTGCAAGGTGGTACACTTTGTATTCTGCATTGGAGTTTGTCCTTCCAAAGTTAATGGCATGATTCTTGGTAGTGTGGAGAAGCAGAGGGATCTGGGGGTCCATATCCACAGATCCCTGAAAGTTGCCTCACAGGTGGATAGGGTAGTTAAGAAAACTTATGGGGTGTTAGCTTTCATAAGTCAAGGGATCAAGTTTAAGAGCCATGAGAAAATGATGCAGCTCTATAAAACTCTGGTTAGACCACACTTGGAGTACTGTATCCAGTTCTGGTCACCTCATTATAGGAAGGACGTGGAAGTGTTGGAGAGGGTGCAGAGGAGATTTACCAGGATGCTGCCTGGTTTATAGAGCATTATGAGGAGAGACTAAGGGAGCTAGGGCTTTACTCTTTGGAGAGGAGGAGGATGAGAGGAGACATGATAGAGGTGTATAAGATATTAAGAGGAATAGATAGAGTGGACAGCCAGCACCTCTTTCCCAGGGTACCAATGCTCAATACAAGAGGGCATGGCTTTAAAGTAATGGGCAGGAAGTTCAAGGGAGATATCAGAGGAAGGTTTTTTTTAAACCCAGAGAGTGGTTGGGGCATGGAATGAGCTGCCTGGGGTGGTGGTGGAGGACGGAACATTAGTCAAATTCAAGAGATTACTAGATAAGCATATGGAGGAATTTAAAATAGAGGGACATGTGGGAGGAAGGGGTTAGATAGTCTTAGGTGAGGTTTAAAGGTCAGCACAACATTGTGGGCTGAAGGGCCTGTATTATGCTGTACTGTTTTATGTTATTGATATCCTTCTTGTAGATAGGTGACCAAAACTGCACACAATACTCTAAATTTGGCCTCACTAATATCTTGTACTACTTGAACATAACAGCCAAACTTCTGTACTCAATGCCCTGAATTATGAAGGCCAATATGCCAAAAACTCTCTTTACGACCCTATCTGCCTGTGACACCATTTTCAAGGAAATATGGATCTGTATTCCCAGGTCCTGTGTCCAATCATTTCTGATGGGTTAATTTTTAAACTATGAAATTAAAGGCAAAATTTGAGGATGTAATTACTACAATTCTGCACTTGGAAAACCATTGCTATCTAGAGTTGAATTAGACAACCTTACATTAGGGAACCGATAGAAGATTTTATTCTAAGTTTGCTCACAGTTGAAGTTAACATACAGTTAAAAAACACCAAATTATCCTAAAACCTCACTATTAGCAATAACAATTAGCAATCCCTCCCCACCACACCCCCAAACTGTTTATTAGCCTTGGAAATTCAATCTACCACAGCAATTTTTTTAATCCAAACAGTTCTCCACACAAAAAGAAAGCAACTGCATGAACAGGTCAACAATAGCAAAATGCTGATACAAGGATCCCAGCAATTCGATTCACCAATCACACTAGACTGATTAGGAATTTAACCCTTTCACTACCATCACATTTTAAGTCAACAATTAAACTGCAATGCTCAAATCTAATACATTTAAAATTAGAAACAATTTTAGCACATATCAAATAATACTAACTTTGAAGATAACTGCATGATGCATTCTTGGATCACAATGGAGACAAGATACACAATGAATCCAGTTCAGTAAGAAAGGTATACAAGCTTAAATTCTGCTCACTAGAGTTCAAGATACAACATCTACAATACTCTTCGGAATTTATATTCACTTGGGTGTTGCATTCTCATGGTTTAAAAAGGCCTGGGTCCATACAAAAAGAGTGTGTATGCGTTTTAAAAACAATTATTACAGTCGAATGTTAATCATCCTGCCAAGTTATGCTCTTTAAGTCTTCAGCTACAGAGACGTACAAACCGACATCCCTGGAGCAGATTAAAGAAAATTTGGTCTTCCTATTGCTCACCTCGGCAGCTTCCTTCTCAAACTTCTCGATAACCCTCCTGTCGATGCCACCACATTTGTAGATCAGGTGCCCGGTGGTGGTGGACTTGCCAGAATCTACGTGCCCAATCACGACGATGTTGATGTGGATCTTCTCCTTGCCCATTGCGGTGGCTGGACGTTACCGCAGTCCTTTAATCACTCTAAATGAAAGGGAGGAAGAGGATGAGCCAAGAGGAAATAAAATTGAATAAAAATGGTTGAACGCTAATGAAGATCGTGCCATCCACCCAAGCCACCAAATTAAGCGCAATGATTGCACTGTTAAAGAGATAGAGCCTCCGGCCCGCCATTCCTGGTCGCTCGCCTCCATTTTGACTTAGAGGAGACGAACTCCCTCCCCGTCCAGCTCCGACACCCCGGCCATTTTCTGATTAACCAGCAACCAAACAAGGCCCCTGCGGGCAGCGGGGAGAGGCTGTACTCGCCCTGGGGGGGGGGAACCAACCCCGGCCACCGAAAAGGCGGTCAGATCGCCGGGGGGGCGGGGGAGAGGTAGTGAGAGGAAGAAGAGAAAAACGTTCGCCCGACATGGAGAGCGGGGAGGGCACCTGTCGGTGCTCGGGCGTCCGTCCAACTGCGCAGCGGTTGCGGGGATGAGGAGAGGCGGGGCGGGACCCGAGAGAAAGCCTCCTCCCTCCACCACCGAGGTCGCCGCACAATGGAGAGCCCGAGCCTCCTCTCCGCCCCCTCGACGGTCAGCCAGCGCCTGCGGTCACCCTAGACGTCCGGTGCCCAAACTGCCGCCTCCTCCTCCTCCTCCTCCTCCTCCTCCTCCTCCCTCACGGGTGGGGAGGGGCTGCTGCTCCCTTCCACCCACCAACTCGACCCACCTGCTCCACACCCGCGCTTCGGAGACGGCGACTGCGCCACCGCTTTTAATACGCAAGAGGGAATCGGGTGGGTAGCTGATTGACGTCAATTACCCCCCCCCCGGCCGGAACACTGGCCCCGCCCCTTCCCTCACCGGTTCGCGCTCCGATCTCAGCCCCCCCTCCCCCCCGAGTGCGCGCCACCGCCTCACCCGGCAACGGCCGCGGGTTTTTTTTTGAAAATAACGTCCGCCGCTGTCGCTCCCGTGCCAGCCCCGTCTGTCGGGCACAGCGCTGGGGGGGGGGGGGGCGGTTCACACCTCCCCGCCCTGCCCCACCCCACCCCACCCCACCCCGCGGGTTGCGAGCAAGGTAAGGCGGGCGGGAATGAAGGAGGAAGATGAGATGGTTGTGTTTTTGCGCGCTCCGAAAGCCCTTTGCAGTCGGCCAAGTTAATCCTGTTGGGTTTAAGAAACCCGTTGGCAGCCATTTGCGCGCACAGCAAGCTGCGAAAAAAAAATAGCGGTGAACACCGAGCAGTTCAGCACAGGAACAAGCCCTTCGACCCATCCTGATGTCGAATTCAACTAATCCCATCCGCCTGGACGTGGTCCAAATCCCTCACCAACCCCACCCCGTTCCCTGCCTATTCATGTGCCTGTCTAAATGCCTCTTAAACGTTGCTATTGTATCTGGTTCCAGTACCACCCTGGTAGTGCATTCCAGCCACCGACCACTCTGTGTTTTAGACTTTTGCCCACTCACCTTGAAGCTATAACCCTGACATTTCCACCCTGGGAGACAGACTCTGACTAGCTACCCTGAATAGATCATGACACAAGTTGAGGAATAACCATTAATAAGGACACCGGGAATACTTCCCTTCATTTAGAGAGCAGAAGGGCTCTTGCTTCAAGGAATTCACCTGTGACCCATACGCTCGACGGTGCGGTACTCCCTCACTCAGTCCTGCACTCGAGAGCCAGCGTTTTCGTTTTGTGCCCAAGATTTGGGAGCTGGTTTTGAACCTCAAGCTCTCTGACTCCGAAGAGTGCGCCCATGTTGGCACAGTTCCAGAGACCTGGGTGCAATCCTGACCTTGGGCGCTGTCTGTGTGGAGTTTGCACATTCTCTCCGTAACCACGTGGGTTTCTACCGGGAGCTCCGGTTTTCCTCCCATGTCCCAAGAATGTGCTGGGTGGTAGGTTAATTAGCTGCTGTAAATTGCCCCCAGTGTGTGGGCAAGTGGTAGAATCCTAGGGGGGGGGGGGAGGAATAAAGTGGCTGCTTGATGATTGATGCAGACTCAAAGAGCATGCTTTACGGCTTTGACAGGGCAAGACCAACATGGGGCATTTGAGGAAGGAATTTGGAGCTCGGTTGAATGAAAGTGGAGTTGGTGTTAGAGTAAATTGGGTTTTGGGCTGAGTTCGAATAAATTGGCTGAGTGTTTTTCTCATTCCTCACAGCTTTTGTGCAATGCTTTCCTCATTTTATACAGGTAAGAAAACAACACCAAGTAGAAGTCTGTGTTGGAACTCCTGGTTAGGAGTCACTCTGGCTTCAGTAACCCTGTAGTCTCATTTTACTGTCACAACTATTGGCTGGCATTAACCTCGTGACAAAAGAAGAAGGCCACCTTCAAACCCCATATCAAAGCCATTCCTTTGTGTTGACTTTACTGCTATGAACTTTAACTGAAGATGGCAAACTGAAGATGGCAAACTAAACATTATAAAGCTGCAATTGCCATAAACTTTAGTGCCTTTTTATAACAAAAGCAAATATTTAATCTGTAGTTTGACTTAAATGCCAATTCCAACAAAACCTTGTTCATCAGACTATTATTGGGAGAGAGGTCTGTGTCATCTTTAGGAGGCTTTGTCCCTAGTTTCTCTCCAGAAAGGGGGTAGTATGTACTGAGGTAAATTGGGTACAACATGGATAACCAAGAAATTGCTCAGGAAAGTCAGGGAGAAACATCAGCTGTGGAGGGCTTTTTTTTCAATTAGGGTTAGGATTCAACAGAAATGTCATGGTGGGTGAATGTACCAATGCATCTCTGCACTTGAATGCCCAGGAAAAATTCACCATTTAACATTATATGAGAGTTACGTACTCTTTTATCATACCATTTAGGCATGAAGTCTGCTAAAAATTTGGTTCCGTGTGGGAAAGGCTTGACCAAGTGCACATGAGTTTTTAAAAGAATTTTTGAAAGCATTTGGTTCTAGATTGAGGATTGCCAAATGCAGTTATACTAAAATTTAAGCATTAACAATGTACCATGAGAAACTGTTCAAAGCTATTGTCTTATGTTTGTAACTAAACAGGTATTTACAAATTGACATGGAAAGTTTTAATAAATATTTACATTTGTGTATCCTGGGATAATTAGAGTGTGAGATTGAGTATCCCCATATAGTGTTGCATTAAGGAAAAGAGTGGGTGAAGATTTGTACACTTATAGTGCTTTGCATTGGCTAAATTTCAGAAGAGTGAGAATGGTATGAGGTTAAGGCAACATTTCAAAGTTACTAAAATACATCTTAGTTGACTGGCATTACTGTCACATTTGTGTCAATTTATAAGAGTCACAAATTTACTGTAAATCAATAGATGTTCAAAACAACATTGTTAATCAGAATTCATATATATCCTGAGGGGCAGGAACTTACCAAATTTTAAAAAAAAAGAGCAACTGAAGCATTAAAAGGATAACAATAAAAATGCTATGCAAAGGACAAAAAAAAAGCATAATCCAAGCAAATGGGATACAAAGAGCAACAAAAATGACAAAAAAAATCAATAGATTTCTAGATATAAAAGGAATCAAGAGATATGTAGATAGTGCAGGAAAGTGTCACCATGGTGAAAGATCAACTATGATCTTGTTGAATATTGGAGCATGTACAAGGTGACAAATGTTCTACTTCTGCCTTTTTCCCCCTTTGCATTTGCAGCAATTGCTAAAAGGTATGAAAACAAACTTGCAAGGGGTATCTAAATCACCACATGGTCTTGAGTAAAATTGGACTATGTTAAAGAAAAGGGTAGTATTGATATCATTTACCAAGAAAGGAATGGTAGACAGATAGTATTTATGATAGAGCATGAGGACAGCATTTGAGCAAGCATACTTGATTGGGGGGGGGGGGGGGCATCTTACTGGAATTAACATGGTCAAGTAACAATTCCCTACTCAAAATGCTTATTTTATTTCATAACATTGTAGGCTTCTAGCCCATTGAGTCTATGCCGGCTCTCGGAGCAATCCCATCAATCCCAGTTCCTCACTTATTTCCCTGTGACATATTCTCTGTCTCACATAACCATCAACTCTACCCAGATTCTTTTACCATCCACTCATACTTGGGATGGACAGTAGTCAATTAACCTACCAACCAATAACTCTTTGAGTAAAAACAGCACCCAGCAGAAACCATTGCAGCCACAGGGAGAATGTGCAAACTAGATATACCCAGCATCAGAGGTCAGGATTGAAGCCAGGTCACTGGGGCTAAAAGGCACCCATACTACCTGCTGTGCTGGCTGTAAAAAATGAAGAAAATAAATGGTACTAAAGTGTGACAAACTGCCATACTAGATGGTTTGCATCAGGGTTTAATTGTAGCAGTTAGCATAACACTATTACTGCACCAGCGACCCGGGTTCAATTCCGGTTGCTGTCTGTGTGGAGTTTGTACGTTCTCTCAGTGTGTGTGTGGGTTTCCTCCGGGTGTTCCGGTTTCCTCCCACATTCCAAAGACGTACGGGTTAGGAAGTTGCCGGCATGCTATGTCGGCGCCAGAAGCGTGGCGACACTTGCGGGCTGCCCCCAGAACACTCTACACAAAAGATGTATTTCACTGTGTGTTTCGATGTACATGTGACTAATAAAGATATCTTATAAACTTGCAAAGTTCTCTGCAGGAACTGGTCCTTTAGATGTGGAATTTTCACAGCAAAATAATTGAGGAACACAATGCTTTCAGAGCAGTGGAGTGTCAGAGAACTATTGGTTACAAAACACTATATGTTACAAAATTTGAGGAAATAAGATTAAAAATAAGATATTCAATCAATGAAAATGGGCACTAAGTTAATGTCTCCTTTTTAACAACAAGAGTAATATCTTTAATTTTTTGAATATTTAAGCATTTTGTTATTTTTAAACATACTTCATCCTTTTTAATGTATTTCTACCAAAGAAAATAACAAAAACATGTTATATCACCTTTAAGAATATCAGGACATTCTCCACCAAGAAAATTCTCAGCCTCTTGTCTTCCCTCATTCTACCTTTGTACACTTGAGCTTATCTAGAATTCTAGCTTCTTGATCTTCCTGAATTTAAATCACCCTATTATTCATGGCTGTTACATCAGCTACTGGAGCCCTAATCTCTGGAATTCCCTCCCTAAAACCCCTGAGCCTCTTTTTCCTCTTCCAAAACATTCCTTAAAACCTGCTCCTTCAACCAAGCCTTTTGTCAACAGTCCTTCAACATATATGTTTGGCTTCAAAATTTATGCTTCCTGTAAAGAATTTTTGTATGTGTGGGTACATTACAAGAGCTATCAAATGGAAATTGTTTAAAAGCTTTTTTGAAGGAACTAGTAACAGTGAGAAAATTAATGCACAGTAGACAAAACTAACAAGAATAGGTATTTTCATGCTGATAATTTCTAATTACAAAATACCAAGCCTCTGTTCTTCCTTAGCGCAATTTTTGGCAAATGAAAACCATTGATTTGTTTTGTAAAATGAAACACTAAACTTTCTGTGCTGGCTTCAAACATGGGAATAAGAGAATTAAAAATAAAGCAAAACCAATCCTCTTTTGCACCAATCAACAGTTTTACAATTTTCCTCCATCAACCATTAAAATACTACCTTGTTATTACCAAGCAGTGTCATATGTGAAACTTCAAGGGCATTCCTGCTCTGGTTGACTTAATGCTTTGGGATATGTAGTAACTGGATCCTTGGCTAAAAAAGTACATTTGAGTAAGTTAATTCAAAAAGAAAATTGTTTTTCTTCCTTATTTTCCCCCATCCTCCCTTGATAATATTAATCCATATTGTAGGACTATAAGGAAGCTGACAGCTAGCCCAAAGTGCTGTCTTAGTATTTACCTGAACAAGTTGGCAGACTACGCCACTTGTAAGTTCAGGATCCTTCCATGTCATGCCCTTCAACTACTGCATTGTTGAAGCAAAGGTTTTGACTATTTTTTTCCTCTTGCAAAAGGATGCCAAGGCTAATAGTACTGTTAACCTAGGAAAAAAATAAACTCAGTACAGATCACAGATTGCCTCTGGAGTATTTCTGGGCTCTGCTTGGTAACAAAACTGAACATTGCACTTGCTAGCTCACCCTTTAGTCATTAAAGCAACTACCTTTGATCTGTGCTGGATAAATTGCTTAAATAATCACATACTTCTACTGTTAGCAAAGTTATAAAAAAAAACTAAATTTGTAATAAAAATTAGATGATAGTCAAATGTATACATGAACAGATCAAAGACATAAAGTGCATAAAATATTTCCTAAAATCATGTGCAACAAAATTAGGTGCGCTTTCCTTAATTATATGGTTAAAGATGTTTCTAGTCTGATCAAGCTAAAACTATTACTGCTGAATGATAACACTCAAATCCAATTATAATGGTGGCACAATGGTTAAAATTCAAGCCTTAATTTATTACAATTTGTTCTTTGAACCAAACAGGTCAGTCTCTGCCTCCCAATGACTCAGCAGCCTCTCTCAGTGAGAAGTTGGCCTACACAGATTAAATTTGATTCCTGATACGTGCTGAGTTAACTAATCATGGGCAGGTGGGTGTTATGGATTAGAAAGCAAAATTGCAAGGCAACCTATATGTATGTAACTGAATCAGACAGCTCTATTATGCTCCCTATGTGTTCACTGTCGGAAATTATCAGAACTGAATCCTGATATTAGTCTGTGCCTTTAGGTGGGAGGGGAGAAAACAGGGAAGAATCAAAATAACAGGGAGAAATAAGAAACTGATGGCTATTCTTGGTCCATTTCATCCAAAGCAGAAGCTTTTACATAGCCTCAAGACACTATCATCTTCATCTTCTTAAGCAGTCTCTCAGGATAAAGGATGATGTACTTCCATTCCAGTTTTGTGGGTTCAGAGGTGACTGATAAAGCCAAGTGAGAACTACAGACTCTTCTGCAGATGGAGCAGGCAGGAGGTGCCTGATGGGGCAGGTGGGTAGAGGTGATACACTCCTTCTGCCATTTTAAGTAGGGCTTTGTGTGCTCCTGATGCATGGATTTGAGGTTCTCAGTCCCATCCTGAATGCGCCACCATTTTGAGTGGTTACGTGCCAGCAAATCAGTGGAGATACTGCAATTTTTCAAGGAGACTTTCAGCAGATCCTTGAATGATCATCTCAGTACACTTTGTAATCCCTTTCTATTGACACAACTTGGAATATAGTGTCTGTTTCAGAAGTCTGGTATTCGGCATGTAAATGACACAAATAGAATCCTCTGAGAAGCCTTGAGGCAGAGTATGCAATCCCTGAGGTAATTAGTCCTTCAACATACCACCCCTCCTTAGATGATAGAAGACTGCTCGGAATGATACTTGTGCCAAATGAACTGTTGCCAGAGGCAAAATCTGGGACAGGTTTAACCATTTATGGTAAATTTGCTGTTCTTAGCATAAGAGTTGTAAGTAGTGATGAACAACAAAAAAAACTCCAAGTAATAAGAGCTACTCCTTCCAACCATAATTACAATCTTTACATACTGCTTTTTTTTAAATATTAAAATTACATACTACTTCTGATTTCAGGATTATTCCGGATGCTTTTCAAATCTGCTAATCAGGCAGCTGAGTGGAATTCTTGAAATACTTTGAAGCCTCTTGGAGAAAAATGCCAGGTAACCTTTTAAAAATAACTTTGTTATATTGTTTTAAGTTGATTTGCATAAAGTACAAAATGAAAACATAATTCAAACCTAGAGCTGACCCTTAAAATATAAAACACCCAGCTTATTTCTAAGTCAGGATTTCTTCTATCCCTTATAATTTTCTCTTTAAAAATTTCTTCTATTATGCTTGATGTGAAAAAGCAGTTTTATTTTGTAACATCTCTTGTTTTCAAACAATTATTAAAGGCCCAAAATTCACTGCAACCCAATTTACTGGTGATATTTATGAAGTGAATCATTTATGCTTTGCTTAATTTAGCATTTAGCTTTGCTAATGCTAAATTTATGCCAACATTTGCCAGAGACTTATTAGCTGTAGCAAGTCAGAAGCTTGAAGCAAATAGTTAAGTTTGATCATTTCAAATAGTGTAATTTATCTTGAAATTCAACAGCTATATAAAATCAAATTGTTGAAAACATAAAATATAGGATGAGTTTAAAATTTCAAAACATGTAACACGTTCTGCAAAAAAAGAATCGAAATCTTGAGACATAGAAAGATGCGCTCCCAATGTGGGCAAATGGGATTAGTGTAGGTGAACAAAAAGGTTGGCATGGACGTGGTGGGCCAAAGGGCCCGTATCTGTGCTATGCAGCTCTGGCTCTACCCGATGATCAAGCTGTTGGTGGTCCTTCCTGAATGCTTTCATTTGGTAGCTTACATCTCGGTCAATAGGAACTAAACTATTCCCCTGCACAGCAGTTCAACTTCCACGTCACCTTTAACTGCCAATAAAGACACGTCTGAAGAGGTGACGAACAATATGAAAATATTTTAAAAAGGATATACAAGCCAGAAACACCCTTTCCGTCTTAATGTTGCTGCTGACTATTTTGGGGAGGGCCAGAACTACACATTTGATCAAATTAAATTTATTTGGAGTTGAAAGGGTTAAACTATTCAGAAATATGTAATTTCTTTTGAATTACAAATATAATATAGAAGCAAACCAGAGTAACTGAAAGGGCAAAAAAAAACAAATTTTAAAATTGCTGCCTACATTATGATTCCAAAATCAAGATTCAAAATTGATTAAGAACCTGGACTGGATCTTTGACACTAGTTAATTTGACAAATTTAACTGATCTTACAGTTTAAAAAACTGCGGAGTTTTTTTAAAAATAAATTATTTTAAAGATAAAATTAATTGTTAAAATGAACTTGCAATCTGTGATTAATAAAGGAAGCAGTCAAGATGAAGTGGAACAGAATCTTTTCTCTTGCAAAATATTTTCCTCATTTGTGGGAAATTAGACCCTGAAAAATCCACTTAAGAGTGTTGATTTCCAGTACCTTCATTGTTATAGAAAAGTCTTTTTTCCCCCTAGATCATTCATAAACTGGAACTTTAGCAACTATTTTTATTTCTGGTGTAAAATTATGCCATAATTTAATGACTATATTGAAAACTTACCACACAATCAATTTAATTTTTTTATTAAATTAATTTACAGACCTTTTGGAAATTGTGGATACTATTTTTCTCAGCATTTAAAATCGCACATTTAAAATTTGCATAACAAAAAATTCTGGAAATGCTTTGGTCACTTTTCTTTCTGAATAGCTCCAGAATCCCTGGATTAGGCAGGATAAGGACAAATAGATTAACCAGTAACTACCACTGGCAGTAATAAAGGAAACTCAGCAATGTGAAAGACAATGAATACGGGTCATATGGTAACTTAACAATGCAGACAAGTGCTGATCATAAATCAGCTGGTGGCCTTGATCCTGTGATGCTGGTTGGACACTTTGTGCTTTGGCAACAAAAGTAGTTGGAGGGACTGAGGAAGCTCATTGACTTCTAGAACAAGAGGGAATATTATGTCTAAGCTGCAGTTCAGAGTCTCCCACTGAGGAAGACTGTCCGTCACTATGCAATTCTGTCCAGGCTGTAACTCTTCACCTTTGGACCATCCAGAATTACCTGTACAGAGCACACCTTGAGGTGATTCTTGCTGACAACATATTTTTTTCTGCCAGCAGGCAACACAGAACTCCCTTGAGCATTTGTTGGCTCTGCCTCTTGATAGGACCTGCCTGCTGTTTACTGGAATCTAATTAGAGTCTGGTATTAGTTGCCTTCAGCCATTGTTCTTCGCCATTGGCAGAGGGGAAACGCAGGTTGGTGAGGTGACCAGAGTCAAAGACATACTGGACGGTGAAGCAGTGATCTGGACCACAAAAAGGCTTGTGGCCAATGTCTATAGGATGCCCATCAGTGCATGTTTAGATTAGGGGACAAACCATGATTTCTCTTGGAGTCAAGTCCCCAAACCATCCTTGGGAGCTGGTCCACCACAACTTTAACTGTCTCTTAGAAATGTCTTCACAGTACTGGATGCTCTGGTGTACTCTCCACTTTCTTACTCTTGTTTGCAGGCCAAATGTACCCTGATGATCTGTTTTGCCATCTGGAAATGAGGGGTGGAGGATTCCCATTGGAGGTCTGCTCCCTTTCTTTGTAAAGGGGGTGGGGGTAGTTTCCTTTCAGTAGATTTCAATAGATATTCAAGCAGGTTCAAAATCTCCTGGCTGCCTGTATTTATTTTCAGCAGTCTAGATGTATGTACACAGAATGCAAGAGACTACAGTTCCTCTTTCAGTATTTGAGAAGCTGCTCAGGTTTTAATTCATTTTAGTCCCATGCTCCTGGTCTTTTGGCACCTTATGCAGAGGAAGATGGGAGCTGGCTTTATGGGATATTTGAAGGACCTCATTGATCAGGTTCAGGTGCAGCCATAAAAAGGTATTCACAGGCCCAGGCAGTCAGAGAATCCCTCTTTCCAGATTGTCTACCTCTTCCCTGCTGCTCTGTTCAAGCTCAAGTTACTAGAAAAAAGAGAGTGAATGCACAGGCACTAGCATTAAGATTCAGGTCTTTTGCAACTAAAGGGCACTGCAGGGACTGGAATGCATCCTAAATACTGTGGTTAGTATTTTAATTTGTTTTTAGTTTGTCGTGAAATGAAGTTTGTAGGGGAAAAAAACTGTTAGGTCACATGATCAAAATTAAACCTATGTTAAAGTCACATGAGAAACATTGATTGGTTGCCAAGGACTGTGTGGTTACAGATAAATATTCAGTGATCAATTGCCCAGGACTGGACTGTACCTTTCCCAAAAATGGTGAAAAACAGTGCACCGAACACATCAATACTGGCAGCAATGTAGAACACACTTCTCCATTCTGCAAGTGTATGCTGTGGAATCAAGAAGGAAAACATTGAAACTAGATCCTGATTTAAGAACAGACTACTAATATAATATAGATAATCTCATTCCTGCTGTCAATATTAAAAAACAGTTTTATGGGAATTGAATACATTTCAAATTAATTTCCAAGTAAATGGGTTTTTGACTTCATTATAATGAGCCGGGGAAATCTTGGACAGTCTTGCATACTGTCAAATTAAAGATATCTTTCATGAACCAGCAGCACACTTAGTTTATAGCTGTATTTCTCAAGGTACAAGTTCATTGTTGTCATTTCAAACTGATTATGTTATTCAGAAGTTAAGTATTATAGTTATTATTCAACATCATACCAAAATCCACAACTTCATTACCTAGAAGGATAAAAGCAGCAGTTGCACAGGAGTGCTACCTCCTCCCAAGTTCTCCTCCAAGTCGCATCCTTTCATGATTTGGAATTTAATTGGATCAAAATCTTAGAACTCTCTACCCAACGACAGGAGTACTCTCATGCTGGGCATTACAGTGATTCAAGATTGAGGCTTACCAGTACCACCTAAAGGATTAGTTATTGGTGGGCAATACCTCCTGGCTTTGTCAGTTATGCCAGACAAAAGACCGTTTCAATAACTGCCAAAATCCTAAAGCTTTGTCTTATTCTGTATACCGCTGTAATGGGCTAAAATTCTATTTTTAACCACTACTGTGGCACACTGAATAAGGCAAATAATTTACTTACCTGGAAGTCTATCTAAATATTAGCATTTTAACAACCGAACACTAAAATAACAAGATTTATGTTGAAACAATTTTCTTAATAAGAAAGTGATCATGCATTGTTTTTCACTTGGTTAAAATATTTAGAATACTTACATTGTATGTCAAGACTTTGGCAATAACTGGTCCTACCATTCCAGGAATCGTGGCAAATGTGTTTGTGATCCCAAGTAAGATTCCCGCATACCTAATAACCACAAAATACATGAATACATGATTTAAGTTCAATGATGAATGTATAACAAAAATACAAAAGATTTTTTCCCCACTCCCAACAACAATGATACAGAATGCACTGCAGCAACTCACCAAGTATCCTTAGAAAGGACCTTCCAAAGTCACAACCAGCTGGAAGGACAAGGGCAGCAAAAGTATGGGAACACCACCACCTAGAAGTTACCTTCCAAGACTTACACCATTCCTGACATGGAAATATAATGCCATTCCTTCATGTCACTGGGTCAAAATTCTGGAACTCTCTCCCTAACAGCATTGTAGTTATCCCCACAGCTCAAGGACTGCAGCGGTTCAAGGCGACAGCTCACCACCACCTTCTCAGGGGCAAATAGTGATGGGCAATTAAATGCTGGCTCAGCCTGCGAAGCCCACATCCCTTGAATGAATATTTTTAAAAATCCTATGATGCAATTAGTGAATGTAAGACACAGGTTCTAGCATCTGTATCAGAGTCCTGATGAAGGGTCTCAACCCGAAACATCGACTGTTAATTTCCCTCCACTGATGCTACCTGACCTGAGTTCCTCCAGCATTTTGTATGTGTTGCTCCAGCATCTATTTGGTTCTGCAATTTAGCCAGTAACAAACACAAAGGAAATGGAAGAATGGCAATCAAATAATGATGGGCCTCAGAATGGGAGGAAATACACTCATGCAGATCTCACCTTTAGTCCCTTTCCAATTGAAAGCACACTGAACTGTGAGTGAACCAATTAAATCCTACAAAGAGCAGAAACGCTCAGAGAACCATAAATGTTTAACATGTAGGAGTAGCCCAGCATGTTCATACTAGCTCCTTACTGCAGCAGTCCAAAACAAATCTGACTGCTCTACACAATCTTCTGCTTCAAATAATTAACCAATTTCTTTTATGAATTTTATTATGTCTCTGAGCCCTCAATCTAGATTCTTTAACTAGTATTATCAAATTGTCCATTGTTTCAAAATATTATTTCCATGAAATCCTCATTCCTCCTAGTTCTAATATTGTTTCAAGAGCCAGTGGTGTTTTAATTAGAATCAGAAGCTTTCATGTCCATTTTCTGTCACCTCACAAATTACTACACATTGAATTAACTACACAATTTATTCTGATACAATTTGAATTGACAACTTCTGCATTACTAGCCTTGTACTATTATCACAATGCTGTACTTTTAAATGAATCTCCTGTAGTAGGTAAGGTCATTCCAATTCAGTCAGTTGGTTTTCTGTGGTTGTCAAAATGAGTGACCAAAGAAATCAATTTTGTACAGGCTGCTGTCCAGATTGCAAAAGGCAATTATAGTTACCACTTTAATTGGGCCATGTAAGATTTAAAGCTAGAATTTACCTTATTCAGTGCTGCTCCCTAGTCTAGATCAGACATATAACAAATTTAGGAGGTCAACTATATCTGTCCTACATTTTTACCATAAACCATGTGCTGGAGGAACTCAGCAGGTTGAGCAGCATCATCTGTAGGAGGAAAGGAACCGTCAATGTTTTGGGTCAAGCCTGATGCAGGATCTCAACCTGAAATGCTGACAATTCATTCCCACCACCACCACCCCCCCCCCCCACCCCCGCCAGATGCTGCTCGACCCACTGAGTTCCTCCAGAGATTGTATGTGGCTCCAGATTCCAGCATCTGCAGTCTCGTGTCTATATTTCTGCCACTGCTGCATAAAAATTATACTTAAAGCTATATTCCTTTCAAAATGGGAATTTTAAATGATAAAAAAAATCAGTGCTATGTCAAATCTGCCATGGCAGTCCTTAGTGTGCATAAATAATGGAGGCCAACTGATTAACAATATTAAAACAAAATCTGTCAAAACTAATTTCAATTGAATTCAAATGAGAAGCACTATTCACAACATCATGGTAGTTTCTTCTGCACTGTCCTAAATCTAATATATTCTGCCCCTTCAATTCTAGACTCTAAGCAGTAAACCATCAGTTTATTCATTGTTTTTCATAATCCACGTGTTCCACGATGGAACCCATACGACACCTCAATCTCCAATGATCTCCACTGCTTTGTTCCGAAGTATCTGCCACCCCGAAGGCATTCAATACGTGGCCGCCCACAAAAATACCTGTTTCCCACTACAGGTTAATGACAAAGTGGACTCCACTTGTTTGCTCCAAAAATCCATACATGGATTGTAGTGACAGACACAGCTATTGTTCTTCATCCATAGATACGGAGACCAGCAGTCAGTTTCAGTCTCTCTCTCTCTCTCTTTTTACTGAGCAAAACAGCCAGCACGTTGTTACAGTCTTGCTGTTGTGATGACACCACACACACTACTACTACTCTACTGTCCAGGTGCCTTAAAGGGACATTCACCAAATAGCAACATGACTCGTAACACATAATTAAGTACCTCCACCAAATCCTCCTGTATTACCTTGAAGAGACTTCGCTGAGGAAGGATACTGTAGTAGCAAGTCTTGGTAAGAACATGGTCAAAGAGCCGGACAGCAGGGGAACAGTGAGAGATGGTCTCACAGAATCCGACTGTATTCTTCCCAGTTCTTACCAACATTAGTTCAAGAACCAGTGGGGTTTTAATTATAATGCAGCAAAAACAAAGTCATGCTGTCTAAAACAAATTGAAGTATCGCTAGGTATGGCCTCTCTAAAATAGGACCAATCCAATTTGGTCAACCAATGCCCAGACTGTTCTCAATCAAAGTGGAAAAGGTGTTGCCAACAGTGCTTTCGAGTGGGACTTGTACAACCACTCACAGTTTAGGTTCTGCTGAAACACTCCTAGATCTTAGCAGAATCAGGTCCAAACAAAACAGCATAATTCCAGACGCAAGGAGAGGACAACTTCTCCTGACAATATGGCAGCATATGAATGAATGGCGCATCAAGAAACCCTGTAAAATTCAAGTTGATGGAAATCAGAACTAAATTCACCAATGACTAAATTAACACCTAGCACCTCAAGAACATGGTTGTTGGAGGGTAATCATTGTCAGCCCCAAGATACTGTTGGAATAGTTCCTCAGGACAGTGTCCTAGGCCTAACCACTTACAGATGCTTCAATTACCATCATAAGGGCAAAAGTAGGATTGTTTGCTGATGAATGCAATTCCTCAGATAATGACGACATTAAAGCTAGCAAGCAGCAAGATCTGGGCAACATTCACGCATTAAGTTCATAAGTTACAAGTAACATCATAAGTGCTAGACAACAACCTTCTCCAACAAGAGTGTCTATTCACATCCCACTGACAGTGAATAATCATCAACTTCTCCCTGCCTTAGTAAAGCAGCCAGCATAATCAAAGATCCCACTCACCTCAGACATTCTGTCTTCTCCCCTTGGGGAGAAGATACAAAAGCCTGAAATCACGTACCACCAGGCTCAAGGACAGCTTCTATACCGCTGTTATAAGACTATTAGAACGGTTCCCTAGTACGATAAGATGGACTCATGACCTCACAATCTACCTTGTTATGACCTTGCACCTATTGTTTACCTGCACTGCACTTTCTCTGTACCTGTTACACTTTATTCTGCATTCTGTTATTATTTTACCTCGTAGTACTTCAATGCACTGTGTAATGAATTGATCTGTATGAACAGTATGCAAGACAAGTTTTTCACTACACCTCAGTACTTGTGACAATAATAAACCAATTCCAATTCCTCACCAACCTCCTGGGGCAATCACCATTGAACAGAAAACTGGGCGGCACCTTGTCATGGCAAGTCGTGCTGCTGACTCACAGCTCTAGCAACCAGAGTTCTGTCTGTGTGGAGTTTGCCTGTTCTCTCTATGATTACATGGGTTTCCACCCCACCCCAGGTACCCTGGTTTCCTCCCACATTCCAAAGATGTGCTGGTAGGTTAGCTGGCTGCTGTTAATTGCCCCTGATGTAGACAGATGGCAAGAAAATCTGGGGGACACAAGTTGGGGAATGGCACTGATGGAAATAATGAGAACTGGCATAAATTCAATAGGCTGGATGGCCTCCTATGTCATTAATGGAAAATGAGCAAATATGAGAAACTTAACTGGATCGGCCTCATAAGTACTGTGACTGCAGGAGGTGGTCAGTGGCAGGTTGTTCTATGGTGTGCAACTTATTTCTCAAATCCCTTGACCAAATCCTTTCAGTGGCACCTGCAAAGAGAATCTTAACTTCTCTACCAAGTTGAACCAACCTGGTTTGATGACAATGACCAGGAGTTCTAATTGCCAATTGCAAACATAAGGCATTCCTGGAGCCTCCACCATTCCTCAAAGGATAAGAAGTCCAACAGACGACAGAAAATCTGTCTCCTAAAGACTCAGCAATTCATTGAGAACCATGACATGCACAGGTTCTTCAGGACTGTTAAGGGCATCTAAGTCCCAAATACCCATTGGCTTCACCCCACTGAAAGCAAAGGATGGGGCTGAACTCATCAGAGACAAAAACAAATCAGCAGCCACTGGAAAGAACACTTTGAAATTCTCAACTCCAAATTCTCAACATGAACACCCTTGACTCCATCCCACAGCAAACTATTCAGGCCAGCCTTGCAGCCAACCCTAACTGACAAGTTGAAAAGGTCACAGCCCAATTTAACAAGAATAACAAGACCTCAGAAGCAGCAGAAGTGCTGAAATCCTAAAAACGGTGGTATAGAACTTATCCATAATCTCTTTATCAACATCTGGGAAAAGGAGTATCTACCAGTGGACCTCAGGGATGCTAACCATCTTTAAGAAAGGAGACCACAGACTCCCTAATGTCCGTCACAGGGAAGATCATCACCAGAATCCTTCTGAACTGTCTCCACCCAGTGGACTTCACAGATTCAGAGTTCTGATGAAGGAGCCAGGAGCTGAAACATTAACTGTTTCTCTTTCCAAAGATGCTGCCTAGCTACTGAGTTTTATCCCCCCCAGCATGTTTCTATTAATTTGACAGCTGTTTTAGATAAAGTACCATGACCTTCAAAGACGGACAATTTTCTGCCTTCAACATCACCATCAGTTTTCTGGTCTAAAATTATATTTCCCCTACACAGCAGGAAAATAGGGGGAATGACGATTGTTGAGGAAGAGAAGGCAAATCGATAGAAGCAGCAGTCCATTTTTTTTTATCCACCTGACTAAAATTTGCTGGTCTAGATAATTTTTTTTAGCTGTTTGGCAGTGGGGGGTAAAGGGGTAAATAAGATTTAACACAAATGCCAACAAATCTAACATTATTTCTTCCAGTTTATGTAAGTAATGTGTAAGTATATGATAGATGCCTGTTTTGTATATAATTAATTGTATTGCAACTTACTGTTCAATATTTGTAGTATCTCCCCTAACACTGCAGTTAGGGGAGATACTACCAAAACACAATTAAAAGGATAAAAGAAACAGCCCAAGCATTTTTAGAGCTTCTGATGTCAATTTCAGAAGAACAGCAAACTGCTGGAGGTGGAAAAAGCAATTTCTAAGTTACTTTCCCACAGATTTCATGGGGGAACTTCAGACAAGCATTTTGCTAAAACAGATTCACTTACGATGGAGCAATATCCAAATGATTAATGTTGAATCCAGACATACTGAAGCCTCCTAACGCAGAGGATATTGTTACAAACAATACAGCTACTGTATAATTACAGCCTATATATCCAGTAGCAACCAGGAACATTGCAGGCCCAATCATACCTACAATAAAACAAAAATTGTTACGGATATTATCGTATAAAAGTAAAATCAGGTAACCAGCTCTCCTTGTTTAGATGCTAATGTTTCCAAACCTTCTAGAGATCTTAGTTACTACACTTTAAAAAAAAATCAATTAACCAATGGAATGAACCACCTGTGGTAGGGAAATTATTGGAGAAGATTCTTAGGGATAAAATTTACTCATTTGAGAAAGCGTACACTTATTAGGGATAGTCAGCATGGCTTTGTGCGGGGGAGGACATGTCTTTGGGTTTTTTTGAGGAGATGTTGAAGATGACTCATGAGGGCAGGGCAATGGATATGTATACATAGACTTTAGAAAGTTTTCAACAAGGTCCCTCTTGGTACACTGATCCAGGAGATTAAGGCACAGGGGATCAATCCATAGAGACTTGGTTGATTGGATTCAAGATTGATTTGGCCATTGAAGGCAGGGGATAGTGGTGGAGGGGTGTTATTCTGACTGGTGTTCCGCAAGGATCAGTGCTGGGACTTTGTTTGTGTATGTATGTGTATGCATATTTATATATATATATATATATATACACATACATATATATATATATATACACACACACACACACACACACACACATTAAATATATAAATAAAATGAAAATATGGATAACAATGTATATTGGCTGATCAGCAAGTTGCAGATGACACAAAAATTAGCGGAGTTATGGATGTTGAGGAAGTTGTCAAAGGATTAAGCAGGAGATGGACCAGTTGGAAATGTGCGCAGAGAAAAGGCAGATGGAGTTTAATCCAGACAAATGTCAGGTATTGCACTTTAGGAGGTCAAATGCAAGAGATCACAAGATCACAAGACAAGGGAGCAGAAGCAGGCCATTCGGCCCATCGAGTCTGCTCCAAGGAAAGGGAAACAGAAATGAGAAATGGGGAATGGGGGAAGAAGAAGAAAAAAAAACTATTCTAATCCCAATTACTGGCTTTATCCCCATATCCCTTGATATCCTGACTATTTAGATATCTATCTATCTCCTCCTTGAACGCCCCCACTGATCTGGCCTCCACTGCTGTATGTGGCAAGGAGTTCCACAAATTCACCACCCTCTGGCTAAAGAAATTTTTCCTCATCTCTGTTTTGAAACTGTACCCCCTAATTCTAAGATTGTGCCCTCTGGTCCTGGACTCACCCACCAAGGGAAACAGCCTAGCCACATTTACTCTGTCCTTTCCTATCAATATTTTAAATGTCGCTATGAGGTCCCCTCTCATTCTTCTGTACTCCAGCGAGTACAGTCCAAGAGCCGACAAACGTTCCTCATACGTAAGCCCTTTCATTCCTGGAATCATCCTCGTAAATCTCCTCTGAACCCTCTCCAACGTCAACACATCCTTCCTAAGATGTGGGGCCCAAAACGGCGCACAATATTCCAAATGAGGCCTCACTAGTGCCCCATAGAGCCTCATCAACACTTCCTTACTTTTATACACTATACCTCTCGAAATGAATGCCAACATAGCATTCGCTTTCTTTACCACCGATCCGACCTGGTGGTTAACCTTTAAGGTATCCTGCACGAGTACCCCCAAGTCCCTTAGTACTTCCGTGCTTTGGATTTTCTCTCCTCCTAGATAATAATCTGCCCGCTTATTTCTGCTTCCAAAGTGTACAACTGCACATTTCCCTACATTGAATCTCATCTACCATTTCCTTGCCCATTCTCCTAAACTGTCTAGGTTCCTCTGCAACCTTCCTATCTCTTCAATACTCCCTACTCCTCCCCCTATCTTGGTGTCATCCGCAAACTTAGCCACAAAACCATTTATTCCATCATCCAAATCGTTAATGTACAAGGTAAAAAGGAGCGGTCCCAACACTGACCCCTGCGGCACACCACTAGTAACCGGTAACCAACCAGAACGAGATCCTTTTATTTCCACTCTTTGCTTCCTGTCAACCAGCCAATGCTCCACCCATTCTGTTATCCTACCCGTAATTCCATGACCTCTCATCTTATTAATCAGTCTCTTGTGAGGCACCTTATCGAAGGCCTTTTGAAAGTCTAAATACACAACATCTACCGCCTCTCCCTTATCCACCTTACCTGTGATTTCTTCAAAAAACTCCAATAGGTTGGTCAGGCAGGATCTTCCCTTCACAAAACCATGTTGGCTAGGACGTATCCTGCCCTGTGCCTCTAGGTATTCCGTAACCCCGTCTTTGAGGATAGATTCCAATAACTTTCCCAAGAGGAAGTACAACAGTAAATGGCAGGACCCTTAGGAGCATTGATGTACAAAAGGATCATGGGGTACAATTCCATAGCTCCTAAAAGTGGCAACACAAGCAGATGCCTTCTTCACTAACCAGGGTGGTACAGAAGGCATACAGCATACTTGCCTTCATCAGTCAGGGTGTTGAGTATGAAAGTTAGGAAGCCACGTTGCAGTTGTATAAAACTTTGATTAGGCCGTACCTGGAGTACAGTGTGCAGTTCCGGTCACCCCATTACAGGAAGAATGTGGAGGCTTTGGAGAGGGTACAAAAGAGGTTGACCAGAATGTTGCCTTGATTAGCGAGTACTGGCTATAATGAGAGACTGGACAAACTTGGATTATATTCTCTGCAGCATCGGAGGCTGAGAGGCAACCTGAGAGAAGTATATTAAATTATGGGCAGCATAGTTGGGGTAGATAGTCATTTTCCCATGGTGGAAATATCACATACAAGAGGGCATAGCTGTAAGGTGAAAGGGGGAAGTTTAAAGGAGATTTGTGAGGCAAGAGTTTTTGTAGGTGCTGGAATGCTCTGCCAGGGGAAATGGTGGAAGCAGATACAACAGCAATATTTAAGATGCATTTAGACAGGCACATGAACCGGCAGGGAATGGAGAGATATAGACAATGTACAGGCAGATGAGACTAGTCATGGTCAACGCAGACATCATGGGCTGAAGAGCCTGTTCCCTTGTTGTACTGTTCTATGTAATTAATATCAACGTGGTTTTGTGAAAGGGAAGTCATGATTGACCAATAAACCGGAGTTCTTTGAAGAAGGAACATGCACTGTGGACAATGGGGAACCATGCATTTGATAAGGTGCTGCATCAAAGGTAATTGGGGAAAAATAAAAACTCACAGGTAACATTTGGCATACGTAGAAGGTAAGCTGAGTAGGTGATGTGTCATTTTTCTGGTTGGCAAGATGTAATGAGTGGTGTGCCACAGGGATTGCAGCTAGAGCCGCAACTTTTAACAATCATATAAATGACTTGAAGGGACTGAAGGTATGATTGCTAAATTTGCTGATGTAGAAATAAGTAGGAAAATATTTTTCAAAGAGGACAAAGAGACCACAAAGGGATACAAGTTGAATTGGTGGTCTAATTGCTGAGAAATGGAATGTAGTAGAAAAATGTGAAATGGTTCATTTTGGCAGGAGAAATAAAGCAGCATAGTCACTAAATGGTGTGAGATTGTAGGCTTCTGAAATGCAGAGAGACCTAGGTGCTCTAGAATATGATTCACAAAAGGCTAGTACTCATGTACATTAAATAATTAGCAAAGCTAACACAATGTTACTGTTTAATTCTAGGGAAATTGAGCATAAATGTAGGGAGGTTATGCTTCATTTATATAGGACACTGGTGAGACTACATCCTAAGTACTGTGACTATTACTGGACTGCTTATTTAAGAAAGGCTGTAAATGCTGGAAGCAGTTCAGAGAATTTTCACAAGACTGATACTGCAATGAGTGACCAGGAGGAAAGGTTGGACTGGCTCATCTTGGAGGGCTTGATTGAAACATCTGAGATCCTGAAGGGTCATGACAGTATGGATGTGGAGGAGATGTTTCCTTACAGTAGAATCTGGAACCATGGGTAAGGTTCATACAATTTAAGACAGATTAAGCTTTTTTTTGGAATTCTCTTCCTCAAAGGGTAGTGGAAGAAGAGCGTTAAGAGTTTTTTTAAAGTTAGAAGTAGATTCTTAAGTTAACGTCTAAGTCAAGTTTATTGTCATATGCACAAGTACATACATGTATGCACAGATTCAATGAAAAACATTTTCAGCAGCATCACAGACACATAGCATGATATAAGCAGCATTCACAAGAAAACAATAAATTAAACATAAATCATACACAATTTTTACAAGAAAGAACATAATTAAAACAAAAAAAGGCCCATTTTAGTGGAAAGTGATCAAAGTGGTCAGTGTTGCTAAACTGTAGTGATTAGGGTTGTGCAGGTTGATTCAAGAACCGATAAGCAGGTGGGTGAAAGCTTACCAGAGATAAGCAGGAATGCCAAGCTAAGGTTACAGTCAGGTCAGCCATGATCAAACTGAAAGGCAGAGCAAGCTTGAAGGGCTGAGTGGTCCCTGTTGCTTCTAATTCATATCTTTGTATATCTCTTCATAGATACGCAATCTATTCCACTTCAGTACAGCACTAATCCACACTTTTTATCTATTAGCCAATCATTTCCAAGATCTAACAAAATAAGTTATTAAACAAATAACTGGAAATGCTGCTAGTAATAATCATATTTCAAGCCAATAATTTATCAGTTACAATCCTTTTCTTTTTGCCATTTTTAATTTGCACAATATCCTGTCTTTCTGAAAACCCATCACGTAACTCTATCAATGTATTAAATGCATCCACGCTGTTTAAATGCCAGTAACGGCCACTTTTAAAATAAAAACCTGCTCTGGCTTAATAAAGTAACTCTCAGTTGTGCAGCACAGAAACGGGCCTTTCAGTCCACCACGTCCATGACGGCCCTTTTGCCCATCTGCACTAATCTCATTTGTCCGCATTAGACTATCTAAATGCCCCTAAAACTTAATAATTGTATCCGAGTCCTCCACCTCCTCTGGCTGCACATTTCAGATCTCAACTACTCGGTGTAAAAGAAACTTACTCTTAAGATCCACTTTAAATTCCTTATCCCTCACCTCAAAGCAATGCTCTCTTGTATTTGATACCCCTGTCATAGAAAAAAGATCTTGACTATCTATCCTATCTATGCCTTTCATAATCTTATGCATTACTATCAGGTCACCCTTCAGCCTCCAATCCAGGCAACATCCTGGTGAATCTCCTCTGCACTGTCTCCAGCGCAAACACATCTTTCCCACAGTGTGGAGACCAGAACCGCATACAATTGCATACTCCAAGCATGACCTAACCAGTGTTTTATAAAGTTGCAACATAAAGTCCCAACTCTTATATTCTATGCCCCAACCTATGAAGGCAAGCATACTTTATATCTTCTTCATCACCCTATCCAAATATGTTGCCACTTTCAGGAAATTATGGCCTTGGATCCCAAGGTCTCTGTGTTCATTAACATTCCTTAAATATCCTACTCCTATTTAACTTGCCAAAATGCACCACCTCACACTTGCTGGGAATAAATTTCATCTGCCAATGCTCCACCCAACTTTCCAAATAATCTATATCCTGCTGTAGCCTTAGACAATCTTCCTTGCTACCCACATCACCACACTAATTTTCATGTCATCCGCAAACTTACTAATCATTCCTCGTACATTCACATCCAAGTCGGTAACAAATATTGCAAATAGCAAAGTACGAGCACCAATCCCTCTGACACACCACTCGTCACAGGCTTCCAATCAGAAAAACATCCTTCCACCACTACCCTCTGCCTCCTATCACCAAACCAATTTTAAATCCAATTCACCAGCTCCCCTTGGATCTCATGTGCCTTAACCTTTCAGACCAGCCTACCATGCGGGACCTTGGCAAATGCCTTGTCCACAAAGACAACATCTACCACCCTGTCTTCATGAATCTCCTTGGTTACCTCTACAAAAACTCACCATCAAATTAGAGAGGCACGATTTCCCCCTCATAAACTCATGCTGCCTCTCCCTAATCAGACTCTTATGAACATAAATCCCGTCCCTTCGAGTTTTCTCCAATAAAGCTCACCAGCCTGTCGTTAGCTGGCTTATCCCTGCTGTTCTCCTTAAATAAAGGAACAACATTAGCTATCTTAGCTAATTAGCTGTTTAATTATTTAACTACTTATTTTATTATTGGTTTTAATCTCAGTTCTGGTTTTCTATATATCCTGAACCAGCTCAGTTAAACTGCCAGCATTTCCTCGGCAATAAAACCTCCCCTCAAAAATTTGAAAAACTTACCTATTAGGGTGCACATTTTCCGAACAGTAGATGTAGTCCAGTTCTGTTTTTTCATCAGGTAATCAGCAATCAATCCGGCACTGATCATCATTATCCAACAGAAGAGATATGGTAGTGCCGATAAAAATCCATTCTATAGATAAAAAATGATTAGTTGTAACAAGAAATATAACAATGGAGAATTTTCCCAATAATGGACTTTACCCTTCAAGATGGTCCAAGAGAAATCTTCCAACTGAAATCATCAAGTAAAACCTCATTGAAATTTCCTTCCAAATGAAACCCTGTAATAGTAATCCCAATTTTTATGTTGCACAACACTATAACATGAATTTGCTTTAATATAGGCCCCATCTCATTGGCCTAGTCCCCCATGCTTAAAATTGTAATCTGCAAACTGCCCGTGCCTGAATTTACCCGAGCTGGAAGAAAAGGATTCATTTCACTGGCTCTCTGCAAGTGTATTGTGTGGTCTGAATAACTCAATGGCCTTGAACAACACATAAGGAGGTCCCAACCTCAAGATGCACTGAGATCTGGCAAAATAGGCATGGACATTTGCCACTTGTATAAAGAGAAATTAATGTTAAGTTCTTAAATGTCTTTGACACTCAGAGAAATTTAAAGACAATTAAAATCACAGTTAACCAAACACATAAAACATTAAACTAAAGCAAAATGATTGTTAAAAAAAAATTCTCCCTTTGCCTCCCAAATCTTTGCTCTACACTCTCCAGTGAAATCAGTGGTCTCTTGGATCCAGCTCCAGGTCTGAGCACTCACGATTCCCTGCCCAGCAATTGGAGTCCATGTGGAGTCCAGCAGCAGAGTAAACTGACATTTTTTGGCCCTGCAAATCTGTCAGCCAGACTTGGCCATTTCTTAAAATGTGAACTGCAGGAGAAAGTCAGAATGATTTTAGTTAAGTGAATATCTCAAAAAAAAATCATGAGCAATATCAAAGTTTGTCTCCAAGAAACAGCAGCATATATTTCAAATGGCTAAAAGTACTTTTGAAAGAGGTGGATTTGTAAGTGTCTTAAATGGACAAGACACAGGCAGAGGAGGTTGGGGGTGGGAATTCCAAAGATAAGGTCCTCAAATAGACAGCTACCAATGATAGGAGCAAAATGGGTTGCATTTTGGAGGAACACAGAAGATTAAATATTTGCTGGGTTGGAGGTAGGGCAAAGCCTTAGCAGATTTCAGAAGGATGTGTATTAGCAAAATAGGCAGATACTTGGCAGGTGTAATTTTGAACAGAACCTGCCAAGTGATACATTTTGGAAAGAAGGAAAAAAATGACATGCAACATAAATTAAATGCTACAATCTCAAATGAAGAAACAGAAAGATCTAACAGTTGATAATTTTTGAAAGGTGACAAGTTAAGGCTGTTAAGTATATGAGATCTCAGACCAAAGCATTATATACTACTGGCCTTATCAGGAGCATCATGTGACAATCTTTAGAAAGTTGTTAAGGCCTTAGAGGGGGTTCGGGGAGATTTGGTAGAGTGCTACCAAGAACTTCAGTTACATGGAGAAACTTGGATTGTTCTCCGTTGAACAATACTAACTGGGAGATTCAGTCACCTTCAAAATGAAGGGTTTTGATAGAGAAGATAGGGAGAAACTATTTCCTCTGGGAGGATTGTTAGTAACCAAAGAACAAAGTAAGATAATTGGCCAAAGAACTAGAGGCAAGATGGAGGATTTTTTGTTAATGCACTGAGCTACAAGCTGGAATGAACTGAAAAGTTGTGGCTGCCCCAAAACTTTCCTATTTACCATGTAGATACATGATGCACTGGGGGTGAACATTTGAACTTGTATTTGAATATATGAACTTGTGGAACTACTGTATGAGAGAAGCTTATCACTCAAGAGATCTTAAAGTGTGGTTCTATTTAAACTGTGGTTCATTTCTACCATCAAGACAGGCAGATGCTTTATAACTACTGTTCTACAAAAGCTTGCAATTGTGTGTGGAAGTTTATGAATTTGATTCAAAACACATTACCGTAAATGCATTGCTTGGTGTACGAGTCAGTGCTCCTAATAGGCAAGAGCACTACCTGGTAGGTGCAATACTTACTATACTAAAGTACACAGACAAAAGGTGTTCTAGGATAGTTCTCAATTAGCCTAAACTGAAATCAATGAAGTTGATGAGATAGTGAACATGAATATCACTCAGTGAACATGAATATCACTCAGTGAACACTATCAGCATGAATGTATGTTACACATTAGCCAAGGGAATCCCATATCTTCTATCGCTCACCATCATGACTGGCATCCAAATTGTTTTGCTATACAGTGTTTACTGTGTACAGCAGCAAATCTAAACAGACATTTATTACAAGGATCCTGTCATGATTTTGGACTAAACTGGTATTAGAATAATCTTAGCCAAACAGATACACAAGAGAGTTTCTTGCTGACAATGAAGCGAATGAGGATGGATCTCCACTTAAAGTAATTTCATGGGACACGAATCGTATTAACACAACCAATTATCCATCTGTATTGTGGAGGGCCGTGGCTGTCACGTGACAGCACTGCACATTACCTGGTCGAAAGACACACCACTGCCAATCAAGGTTTGGCTCCACCCATCAGTGCACACCTGACCATTGGTTCATTTAAGCACCTTTGTACTTGGCCTTGGGCCACTGGCCTTTGTGATCGATTAGCCCTTGCTGGCACCGGGCCATTGGCCTTTGTAAATCACCCAGGCTGGACCCCCCCCAGCCCTCCAGCACTATAAAGAGTGCCACATGTGCTTGGCTCACTCTCTTTGACTGCTCCGAGGGATTCACCCTGTTTCATTCCAGGTCGCGGACCGTGGGATGGTGCTGGAGGAATAGTTGGTGAGGTGTGCACTGTTAAAAGGGTTGGGAGCGTCTTAGTTATTGTCCCTAGTAGCACAGAGCTGTGCCTGCACTGAGTCAAGGGGTGGCGAGTATCGTATTGACTTATCCTTGATTGTATGTACCCAGTTCGTTTTGTGTGTGTGTATTGGTATTGGTTTATTATTGTCACTTGTACCGAGGTACAGTGAAAAGCTTGTCTTACAAACCGATCTTACAGGTCAATTCATTACACAGTGCAGTTACATCAAGTTAGTACAGAGTGCCTTGATGTAGTACAGGTAAAAAGAGAACAATAACAGTAGAGAGTAAAGTGTCACAGCTACAGAGAAAGTGCAGTGCAATAAGGTGCAAGGTCACAACAAGGTAGATCGTGAGGTCATGAGGTCATAGTCCATCTCATTTGTATAAGGGAACTGTTCAATAGTCTTATCACTGTGGGTAGAAGCTGTCCTTAAGTCTGGTGGTACGTGCCCTCAGGCTCCTGTATCTTCTACTCGATGGAAGAGGAGAGAGGAGAGAATGTCCCAGGTGGCTGGGGTCTTTGATTATGCTGGCTGCTTCACCAAGACAACGAGAGGTAAAGACAGAGTCCAAGGAGGGGAGACTGGTGTCTGTAATGCGCTGGGCTGTGTCCACAACTCTCTGCAGCTTCTTGCGATCTTGGCAGAGCAGTTGCCATACCAAGCCGTGATACATCCTGATAGGATGCTTTCTATGGTGCATCGGTAAAAGTTCGTGAGAGTCAAGGGGACAAACCAAATTTCTTTAGCCTCCTGAAGAAGTAGAGGCGCTGGTGAGCTTTCTTGGCCATGGCATCCACATGGTTTATCCAGGACAGGTTGTCGGTGATGTTCACTCCCAGGAACTTGAAGCTGTCAACCCTCTCGATCTCAACACCATTGATGTAGACAGGTGTATGTACACTGCCCCCTTTCCTGAAGTCAATGACCAGCTCTTTAGTTTTGTTGACATTGAGGGAAAGGTTGTTGTCATGACACCATTCCACTAAGCTCCCTATCTCCTTCCTGTACTCCAATTCATCACTGTTTGAGATATGGCCTACAACAGTGGTATCATCTGCAAACTTGTAGATGGAGTTAGAGAAGAATCTGGCCACACAGTCATGAGTGTATAGGAAGTAGAGTAGAGGGCTGAGGATGCAGCCTTGAGGTGCACCAGTGTTGAGAATAATCGTGCCGGAGGAATTGCTGCCTATCCTCACTGATTGCGGTCTGTTTGTTAGAAAGTCAAGGATCCAGTTACAGAGGGAGGTGTTGAGTCCTAGGTCTCGGAGTTTGGTGACAAGCTTGCTTGGTATTATTGTATTGAAGGTAGAGCTGTAGTCAATAAACAATAGGCTAACGTAAGTGTCCTTACTGTCCAGATGCTCCAGAGCTGAGTGAAGGGCCAGGGAGATGGCATCCGCTCTAGACCTGTTTCGGCGATAGGCGAATTGCAGTGGTTCCAGGTTGTCTGGTAGGCTGGAGTTGATGCGTGCCAATGACCAACCTCTCAAAGCACTTCATGATGGTGGATGTCAGAGCCACTGGTTGGTAGTCATTGAGGCATGTTACCTTGCTTTTTTTTGGTACCGGGATAATAGTGGTCTTCTTAAAACGGGAGGGAACCTGAGATTGAAGCAGGTAGAGGTGGGATATGTCCACAAATACTTCTGCCAGCTGATCAGCACAAGATCTGAGCACACGGCCCGGGACACCATCTGGGCCAGGTGCTTTTCTCGTGTTCACTCTTCGGAAGACTGATCTTACATCCTCCACTGTGATCACAGATTCAGCTGCGTTGGTGGCTGTCAGGGTGGATGGTGACAATCCACTTCCTTTTTGTTCAAAACGTGCATAGAATGCATTAAGTTCATCAGGAAGGGATGCGCTGTTGTTAGCTATGCAGCCTGACTTCGTCTTGTAGCTTGTTATGGCATGTAAGCCCTGCCATAACTAGCAGCTGGTCAGGGACTCTATTTTGAGTTGGTATTGCCTCTTGGCATCCCTTATAGCTTTACGAAGGTCATACCTCGCTTTCTTGTACAGATCAGGATTACCAGATTTGTGTGCAGCAGTCCTCTCCTTCAGTAGGGAGTGGATCTCCCGGTTCATCCATGGCTTCCTGTTTGGGAACACCTGTATTGTCCTCTTTGGTACACAGTCCTCCACACACTTGCTGATAAAGTCTGTGATGGTGGTGGCATACTCATCAAGGCTGGCAGCTGAGTCTTTGAACATGGTCCAGTCCACTGTCTCAAAGCAGTCACGTAGACCAGCATTGCACGACTCTCCGTACCGGATCCTCCTGTTTCAGTTTCTGTTTGTATGCAGGGAGAAGGAGCACAGCCTGGTGGTCTGATTTCCCAAAGTGAGGATGTGGGGTGGCTCAGAAGGCATCTTTGATGGTTGTATAGCAGTGGTCAAGGGTGTTGGCGCCCCTGGTGGAGCTGGAGATGTGCTGATAGTATTTTGGTAACACACTCGTGAGGTTGGCCTGATTGAAGTCCCCCGCGATGATGAAGAGGACCTCAGGGTATCCTGTCTCAAGATTGTTGACCATGGAGTATAGCTCATTGAGTGCAGGCTTCATGTTCGTCTGTGGTGGGATGTAGACTGCCATCACAATAGCTGAAGCGAACTCCCTTGGCAGATAGAATGGTCGGCACTTCACCGTTAGATATTCCAGGTTGGGTGAGCAGGAGCTCGCCAGGATCGTCACGTCCGAGCACCACAGGTTATTGATTAAGAAGCAGACCCCTCCACCTTTAACTTTGCCTGAGGACTCTGTACGGTCCATTTGATGAATCGAGAAGCCGTCAGGTTGAATAGCAGAGGCAGGTGTAAGCCACGTTTCAGTGAGACATAGTACACAACAGTCCCTCAGTTCTCTTTGGTAGGTCAGTCTTGCCCTTAGTTCATCAACTTTGTTCTGAATAGACTGGACGTTAGCTAGAAGTAAGCTGGGGAGGGGGGTCTTGTAACCACGTTGTTTCAGCCTCACCTGCAGCCCAGCCCTCTTGCCACATTTCCGAGATACACGGATACACGGCGGCAACTCTTCGGTCCTGAAGTGGAGCCACCAGGTAAGTTATTGTTTAGGGTCAGACCTGTAAGACGTGTGTGTGTGTGTGTGTGTTTGTGTATTTTACCCATTGCAATTTTCCCACACTCGCTATAAACTGTGCGTGTGTGTGTGTTATTCCCGTTACCATTTTCCCTTGTTTGCCTTTGTAAATAAAATCCTTTCCTGCCAGACTGTGTTCAGAGTCGTTTACTTTTGAGATCCTCCGAATCTGTCTTCTCACTCATAACACCATCAGAAACCATTTATCAAGCAAGGCATGATACAGCTTTAGAACATCAAAAGACCTTCCTTAATTGTCATTACTGTCTCATCCAAATTTTGCATGAAACATGAGGCGCACAATGACTTTAAGCTGTAAGTAAAACTTTCACACTCACCTCTTTAATGTCAAATTGTAAAATCTCTTCCATGTATGTTGGAAGCAGTGTTAATAATGTATAAAAAGTCCAATTGTAGCAAAAGTGAGAAACAACTATAGCCCAGAGTGGCAAAGATTTCCATATAGATTGCCATGGTACATTTTTCTTAAAAGAATGCTATGGAAATAGAAAAGGAGAAAAATTAAGCTGAAGGAGAAAAGAACCCAAATATTATTTAAATGCACATAACAGCCACATATCTGGGAGTGGCACCCTAATCCTAGAATCAGATGTTACTCTTGGCTAGTACTTCCTTACATTATGCTCATTAAATTGTTACTCCATACTAATTCATTTTTTGTTTTAAGTTCAGCCAATGAATCCTGCTTTTGAGTCACATCATTAGAAATAAAGTCAACTACTCACAGACAAAGAATACCGAATAAAAACAAGTCACTTCCCCTCCCCTTCATGAAAATAAATACACAAAGCTTTAACTCAGTCTCGTAAAAATTGCTACTAACTCAAACTGATACACTTTAGCTAATCCTCCTTGGGGGTTGGGATTAACATACGTCAAACTCTTTATAATAGGAAAGAACATACTAGTCACGATTAACTGAAAATATGTTCAAAATTTGCTCAGGAGCATCCTGCCCATAAAAAGCAGGGCAAATTCTAACTAGCTGCCAAATCAGCCTACTCCAAATCATCAGCACAGTGATGGAAGGAGTTGTCAACAGCACCATTAGTGGTCACTTAATCTCCGATAACTTGCGCACAGTTAGGTTTTGGATTCATAAGAACAAAGAAATTGGAGGAGGAGTAAGGCATCATGCCCCTTAAGTCTGCCCCGTCATTCAAATGTGGTCATGGCTTATCTATGCTGGCCTCAACCCCTCATCTGTGTCAGTTCCCCATAGCTATCAATTCCTCAAACTTTGAAATATTTATCTATCTCCATCTTAAATATAGCTAATTGGTTTATTATTGTCACATGTACCAAGTACAATGAAAGACTTTGTTTTGCCTGCCATCCATACAGATCATTTCCAAACACAAGTACATCGAGGTAGTACAAAGGGAAAAGCAGTAACAGAATGCAGAATATAGTGTTACAGTTACTAAGGAAGTGCAGTTCAGGTAGATGATAAGGTGCAAGGGCCATGACAACGTAGATTATGAGGTTAAGAGTCATCTTATCGTACTAGGGACAATAGTCTTATACCAGTGAGATAGGTGCAATTCTTAAGCCTAGTGGTGCGTGTTTTCAAGCTTTAATATCTTCTGCCCGATGGAAGGTGGGAGAAGAGAGTATGACAGGGTGGGAGGGGTCTTTGATTATGTTGGCTGCTTTCCCTAGGCAGCAAGAAGTATATACAGAGTCAATGGAGGGGAGGCTGGTTTTCATGATGGACTGAGCTGTGTCCACAACTCTCTGCATTTTCCTACAATCATGGGCAGAGCAGTTGCCATACCAAGCTGTGATGCATCTGGATATGATGCTTTCTATGATACATCTATAAAAACTAGTGAGACTCCACAGGGACATGCTGAATTTCCTTAGCCTTCTGAGGAAGGAGGCAGTGGTGTGCTTTCTTGGCCATAGTGTCTATGTGGTTGGACCAGGACGGGCTATTGGTGATGCTTACACCTAAGAACTTGAAGCTCTCAACCATCTCCACCTCAGCACCATTGATACATAAAGGGACACGTGCTCGACCCTGCTTCCTGAAGCCAATGGCCAGCTCTTGTGTTTTGCTGACATTGAGGGAAAGGTTGTTGTCTTGACACCATGCCAGTAGGCTCTCTAGCTCCTTCCTATACTCCACCTCATCAATAATTGAGATCCGGCCCACTACGGTGGTGTCATCTGCGAACTTGTTGATGGAGTTACAGCAGATTCTGACTACACAGTCATGAGTCTATAGGGAGTAACGCAAGGGGCTGAGGACGCAGCCTTGTGGGGCACCAGTGTTGAGGATAATTGTGTTGGAGGTGTTGCTGCCTATCCTTATTGATTGTGGTCTGTTGGTCAGGAGGTCAAGGATTTAGTTGCAATGGAAGGTGCTGAGTCCTAGATCTAGGAGTTTGGAGGTCATGGTATTGAAGGCAGAACTGTAGTCAATAAATGGGAATCTGATGTAGGTATCTTTGTTATCCAGATGCTCCAGAGATGAGTGTAGGGCCAGGGAGATGCCATCTGCCATGGACCTGTTTCAGTTGGTCAAGGTTGTCTGGGAGGTTAGAGTTGATGAGTGCCATGACCAGCCTCTCGAAGCACTTCATGATGGTGGATATCAAAGCCACCGGGCGGTAGTCATTAAGACAAGTTACCTTATTTTTCTTTGTCACTGGAATAATAGTGGTCTTCTTAAAGCAGGTGGGAACCTCAGATTGGAGTAGGGAGAGGTTAAAAATGTCTGCAAATACTGCTGATGCACGCAGGATCTGCAGACACAGCCAGGGACTCCATCAGGGCCGGACACTTTCCGCGAGTTCACTCTCTGGAAGACTGATCTGACGTCTGCAACAGTGACTGTGGGTAAAGTTACGTCAGAGGCTGTCGGGGCAGGTAGTGTCATTTCATTGCCCTTCTGTTCAAAACTTGAATAGAATGCATTGAGTTTATCAAGGAGAGATACGTTGTTGTTGGGCAATGCTGCCTGACTTCATTTTGTAGCCCACGACAGCATGCATGCCTTGCCACAACTGACGGCTGGTTCTGGACTCTATTTTGGACTGTTATTATCTCTTAGCATCTCTGTAGCTTTACAAAGGTCGTCCCTCGATTTCCTGAATAGGTCACCCAATTTCAATGCAGCTGACCTGGACTTCAGTTGTGAGTGGATCTCTCAGTTCATTCATGGCTTCTGGTTGATCTGTTGTCTTGGTGGCAGAGAATACCAGAGATTCACTACCCTTTGTAAGAAATAATTTCAATGCACCTCAGTTTTAAATGATTGGCCCCTTATTTTGTCACTATATCCCCTTGTTTGTAACTCTCCCACTAGTGGGAACATCTCAACATCTCCCCTGTAGGATCTTGTATATTAGGACCTTACATATTTGAATAAGGTCACCAACTCATTCTCCTAAACTCTTGAGGAAACAAAACCAAACTGTCAATCCTCTCTTGATAGGATAACCCTCTCATTGCAGCAATTAGCCTGGTAAATCTCCTTTTGACTGCCTCAAATGCTAATATATCCTTTCGTAAGCAAAGGGGGCAAAACTGCACAGTACTCCAGCTGTGGCCACACTAATACCATGTACAAATGTAGCAAAATCTCCGTATTCTTAAATTCCAATCCCTTTGCAATAAAGGCCAAAATGCTGTTTGCCCTATCACCTACTTGTTGGACCCGCTTGCTAGCTTTTTGTGATTCATCCACATGAACAGCTAAATCCTTCTGAACTTCACTCATTTGCAGTCTCTCTCCATCTACATCATAATCCTCCTTTTGATTTCCTTTACCAAAGTGCAGGACCTCACTCTTCCCAACACTAAACTCCATTCACCATGTTTTCACCCAATCATTCAGTATATCTATACCCCATTGCAGAATCACAATCACAGCATGCCCTTCCACCTATTTTTGTATCATTGGAAAATTTGGAAACCTTACATTTTGTTCCCTCCTCCAGGTCATTAGTGTAAATAGTAAACAATGGAGGGTCAAGATCCGATCCCTGGGGTACTCCGCTGGTACATTCCTCCAGCCTGAAAAGGACCCATTTATTCTACTTTGTTTTGTGACAGCCAGTTTTCAGTCTATGCTAACACATTTCCTCCAATACCTTGGGCTCTTAATTTATGCACCAGCCTCTTATTGATACCTCGTCAAATACCTTTTGGAAATCTAAATATACTACATCTATAATTTCCCCTTTACCAACTCTCTCTGGGACATCTTCAAAGAAATTGAGCACATTTTTCCAATGTAATTTATCTTCCACAAAACCATGTTGACTAAGTTCCCTGGTATAATAAGATGGACTCTTGACCTCACAATCTACCTCATTATGATCTTGCATCTTATTAGTTACCTGCACTGTTCTCTGTAACTGTAACACCTTATTTTGCATTCTGTTATTGTCTTACCTTGTACTACCTCAATGCACTGATGTAATGAATTGATCTGTATGAATGGTTTGCAAGACAAGTTTTCCACTGTACCTAGATACATGTGACAATAATAAACCAATTCCAATGTGTCAACTATTCTGTGTGGCAGCATATATCCTACCTGGCCATGAAGTGAAGACATTATATAGTCTTGCTCAGCATGAGATATTGTTCTGTGGGTTTCTGGTGTGTCACTCGCCAGCCAGAACCATAACAGACACCAGATGACTCCCAGTGCACCTGAAAAAGAAATGAAACTGTTTCACTGTGGAAAAAGTAGGCAATCTACACATCAAAAGCACAATATATAATCTATACCATGTGCTTATGGTCACCAATTTAAAGATTCTTCTACCCAATACACATTTATAATAGACAATGACAGCCTTAGAAATTGTAAAACTTGTCCATTTGAAAGAATAGTGGAATTCCAATGTGAATGCTGCATCACCACTAATGGTTATAAGTGCAGTGACAGGAAAGCAAAATAATTGCCAAGCTGTAAATCTAAACAAATAAAATAACTGCAGGGAATACTCAGTCAGACTGCATTCAAAAAGATATTGTACAATACATTCTCCATCCTGACCCTCCAGTAGCAACTAATTTCAATTGGTGCAAAATACAATGGTTTGTAAAGACCCTAGAAATTTAGTGTACAAATGAAGGAAGTAACCCTCCCAAGAATTCCACAATTTTAATTTTCAGTTACAAAGTCATTCTCAACAAATTTACAGCATAAAGCCACATTTCAACATAGGCTACAGGTAACTATTTCACTGTAGTACCAAGGAACTGCTATACATTTCTGTTGTTGCAATCCATTGTAGTACCTTTTGGAGCTGTATGTTATAACCGAGTGATGTGCTTAGCCATTTCAGAGATTAAAAGGTAACAATGCTGAGTGGTTCTGGCCAGACAAGGCAAGGATGATATATTTCCATTATGGAAGGTGATGAGTTAATTGGTTGGGATTTTATGATATCACTTTTATTAATACTAGCTTGATATATATACAGAGTTCAAATAAAATAAACCAAATTCAAATTCCCAAACTTCCATGGTGGAAATCTAATTGGGTGCTCCCTGAATCATTAGTCTAATAACTATCACCATACCGTGTCCATTGTTGTACCACAAATAGTTAATTTTAAATTGATAGCATCAGGCACTGAGCTATTTCATTTAACAAATTACGTGAAAAGATTAAGTAACCCAATCACTACAAACATGAGAACATTTCCAAGAAAGCTTTATTGATTTTCACACAAAATGGCATTAGGCCTGCAAGAGGATTTGAGACTCAGTTTGCTATTTAAAAGTGTAAATACTGTCAAGAGGACAAGGTATATAATCAAATTTAAGATATAAATAAAAGGCTGCAGAATTACAAAAGATTCCCTGTAAGTGGCATCATTTCCCTGTAAGTGGCGTTGCAGGTAGACAGGGTGGTTACAAAGGCTTTTGGCACACTGGTCTTCATCAGTCAGGAAATGAGTATAGAAGTTGGGATGTTATGTTGCAGTTGTACAAGACATTGGTGAGGCTGCATCTGGAATATTGTGTTTGTCATCGTGCTATAGGAAAGATGCCATTAAGCTGAAAAGAGTGCAAAAGAGATGCACAAGGATGTTGCCAGGACTCGAGGGACTGTTTTAGAGAGAGGATGAGCTACGACTTTATTCATTGGAGCGTAGGGGAATGAGGGTTGATCTTAAGGAGGTGTATAAAATCCTGAGGGGCATAGATAGGGTGAATGCACTCAGTCTTTTTCCTCAGGGTTGGGGAACCAAGAACTAGGGGGCATAGGTTTAAGGTGGCAAAGGAGAGATTTAATAGGAAGCTGAGGGGCAACTTTTTCACCCAGAGGGTGGTCTGTATATGGAATGAGCTGCCAGAGGAAGTGGTCGAGGCAGGTACATCAATAACATTTAAAGGGCAGTTTGACAGGTACATGGATAGGAAAAGTTTAGAGGGATATGGGCCAAACCCAGGTAAATGGGACTAGCTTAGATGGGCATCTTGGTCGGCATGGGCCAGTTGGGCCAAAGGGGCTGGTTTCCATGCTCCATGACTCCATTACCTGATGATTCAGGACACTTCAATCTCAATTATTCTTCGGTGAAGAGGACAGGTCATGATGTTATTTACATTAGCTGAAAATAATATATTTGCTAAATATATTCAAAAGCACAATAGTCATATAATTACTATGCATTATCTAATCAAAGCATTTTACAAAAAAGTGTTTTAATTTCTATTTGAAACGTAGTTTGTTAGAGCTCAATAATGAAATCCCTAGGTACACAAAACCAAACAGAATAGTTCTCGAATGGGATTCCTCCGTTTGGCTGCTTTCAGCAGAGGCAGCAAGAGAACCTGTATGTCAAGGGCAAGGTAAAATGTACAAGGATTCTAGCCTCCAATTGATACATATTGAGCCCTGTTTGACAATGAGATCTGCAACAAATGCATCTAACCCCTTATTGAAAATGGCACAGAGGCCCACTTACTGCTAACTATACATAATTTTCCTTCTCCTTGGATGGGTGTATTTTAACAGATTAACAAGGAATAAACTTGCCAGGGAATGGCTCTTCCTGCTTTAGTGAAGCATATCTTACCCACTCAAATATCTGATCTTGGTACTCTATGGGTTAAATGATTTAGGAAGAAGGAAGGAAGAAAACAAATAAAGTTTCATTGAGCAAGATTAAATTACAATGCAAAGCTTTATAATTACATTATGAGACCTTACCAAATATGTAGAAAACATATGACCAATCCAAGTAATAGCAAATTATTCCAGATAATGGAAGGGAAACAACTGTTCCAAGTTGGGCACCTAGAAGATTATGTAAGATTTAGAACCTAGTATGTGACACATATTTAGGCTATTAAGTATATGTATGCATTTATATTGACACTTAACTTCATTGGCTCAAATAAGCAACCTGTCAAGTTTATACAATGTCAACAGATATTAATCCTATTTAATTCAAACTGAACACATTTCCACACAATCAGATACAGGCATTAATAAAGATAACAAAATTTTCAAAAAAAATCTGTGAATACCATTATTACTCAATTAAACAACATTACCAAAAAAACTAAAACTAGAAGCACAGTTACATTTTCATTTGGAAATGTACACAACATAGTGGGAGGGATTCTAACAGTCCAGTCAATACTCCTTGACCCTAACTGAACAGGAGCATCTGAGACAGTCACGACAAAAGACTGTCATAGTATTAGAAGCCCTTTTAAAATACAAGCCATTCCAAAAAATATCAAAATTGTATTATGATTTTTGTTTAGAGTTCCATAATAATCAGGAATATGGTACTGCTTTCATAAAAAGGTAATAAATCTGACACCCTGGAAGCCAAAAATGCATTATTATGTCATTATTACCAATGAAGTCATTAAAAAAATAATGTTAAGTTTGTTCCATTAGTGTCACCTTTGGTAAGGTTAGATCCTACATAAATTTCAGCACAAAGTACAATGCATGCTTTAAACAAAATTAACTCACCTGCATATGATAAACTGACAAGTGTGCTCCTTTCTAAAGGTGGTGCCCATTCAGCCCACATTGCATGCATGGCAGGGAAGGTCACACCCTATGAAAAATAATTAAATAAAGTTCAACTTCATAAATGAGCAACTATAGACAGTCATCCTGGGAAAGACACAGGCACTGCCCTCAGTTCCACTTCCTCACCACAAATTCCATCCACCTCCCCAATAATTTTTCATATTGAACCTGAATGTCATAATTTCAGCATTCTGTTTGACTGAACCACGCTTCAGATATACTCTCCATCACCAGGTGTGCAGGTTTAAACCCATATGCTTCAAACTCTGTAATACTGTTTCTATCCACTTCTGCCTCAGTCCATGTACTAAAAGTAATTTTTTAAAAATCTGAATGTTCGGCTGTTCTAATACTCTCCCTGCTCCTCCCATCCACCTGTGTTGTTTGAAATATGGTCACTATACATTTCTCACACCATTTGCCAAAGTCCTAAGCTCTGCAATTCCTTCCTCAACCTTTCTGCTTTATTTTCTTTCTTTAAGAAGTTCCTTAAAATCCTTGTGCCAGCAAAAGCCATATGACAAACTTGTCTTTGGCTTGGTATAAAATTTTGTCTGATTAACTAAACTATCCACTACTTTAAATAAAGTGCTCTTTAAATATAATGTAATGTCAAAATAATAAAAAAACTGATGTTTTTAATACCTTGTACATTTATATATAATAGATGATATTCATTTAAAGGGAAAGCTTAATAAGATGGCTCCAAAACATTACTGTCATTTATAAGATAATATATTGTATTAACACTTATAGACAAATTTTACTATATTCCAAAATATTTGAATTGAGGATTTTCTTTTGAAAATTATGGCTTTTCAAAGCTTTTGTACTTTGTATTCTGGGTACAGAGAATTAGTAGTTATATTGCAAAACTATTAATCCAGGGGCCAAGACTAATGATTTGGAGACACAAGTTCAATCCAACCACAATAGCTGGGGAATAATTCAATTAATTAAATATTCCTGTAATTAAAAAGCTGATGGCTGTAAAACTAATAGAATTCTCCCTAAAACCTCTTGGTTCGCCCACCCTCAAGAGAGCATATCTACCATACTCACTAAGCCTGAGTAATGTCTCTTCGGACCAATGTTAATATGGTAGACTCCTGCCACCCTCTCAAATGGCCTAGCAAGCCATTCATTTGTTCTGAAAATCTCTACAAGAAGTGAATAAAATCAATCAGAGCATTGTGCATTCAACCAATGTACTAGATTCAGAATGGCAAAAGATAACACAGCCAGTCCAATCTCATCCTCTAAAATGGGAGAGTTTTCTTTACAAACTAGTCAAGCATTAACTCCACAGTCATATTCATATAAATTCACCTTTCATCCATTATTCCAAACTTTCTACTACCATTCTTAAATCTGTCTTGTCCTGTAGCAGGACAACTACAACAGAGGCAGCAGCACAGCATAATATGTCCTTAACAATGACCTCAGAGCCCATGAAGATTCACTACCCTGTCAAGCAGAGGCAAGGAAACTGCCTGCTGATTTCTTTGTGCTTCCCTTACCCCAAATAATAACACTTCCATAATGAACATCACTTATTAAAAGTACCAAGGGTAGCGAGGGCACAAAATGTACTCTAGGTTGCGGTTATGAAATTCCTAATCACAAGTGCCTCAGTAGTAACTTCACTTATTGAGCTGGATAATTCATGAAGGACATAACTACATGAGTGGGCATGCAACGTGTGGTGCAAAAACCAGCATGACTGTAAACTCCAGTTGATCTTGGGCTCATCAATCTTGTTCTCATCTTGCCAGCAATGCTCACAAATTAATTAACAAATAGATACCACTGTCCATGACAATACTACAAGGAATGATGACTGCACACAATCACAATGAGAACAAGATTGCACTGTCACCCTGGGAACACTCTCCATTGTGTTGGGTAGTCCCATCATCGAGCTAAATGAAATACATTTGGAACTGATCTACCAGCCAAAAATTGCATAATGAGGCATTATGGGCCACTAACAGCATATGGAATCGTATCCTGCTGCAACCTGTAACCTTATGACCTGCCAACTAAATATTTTCCATCATCCATGGGTAGATACCTTTAAAATGAATCATCTATGAACTTCATCACCTCCTCCACAAACATTTCACACTAATATGATCTTTTCAGTCCAGTTATATTTAATTTCACAATTACAATTAATGGCAAAAGACATCTTTTTTTCTCAAAGAAGTTGCATTTTTAGGTAGCAAATAAGCTCAAAAAAATTAGCTAACCTTTTATCTGTAGCAAATACTATAGAGATTTAAACAGAAAATGCTAGAAACACTTCAGGTCCAAGACCCTTTGTCAGAACTGACCCAAAACATTAACTATTTCTCTTTCCAGAGATGCTCCCTGACCTGCTGAGTGTTTCCAGCAATTTCTGTTTTTATTTCAGATTTCAAACATCTACATTTTTTTCTGATTTTCCTTGCCATAGAGATTCAAATGTTTCAATAATGCAAAATTCTTAAACATGTATGAAAAGTTGGAACATACCTCTCCCAGGCCTTCAATAATCCTCAGTACAATTACGCAGTAAGGACCCATTGCAGCTGCTGGTGGAGTCAACAGTGTTAAAAACGAAGTGCCCAGAATGCCAAAACCAAGCAACAGCTTCCCTCCAAATTTACCAGCCAGATATCCACCAGGAATCTGAGTAACGATGTAACCATAGAAGAAAGCACTAAGGATCCACCCCTGTATATCCGAATCCCAGTTATATACTTTGCCCTGTTAGAGACAATGAGAAATTTGTATTAAATGTGACTTTGGCAAATTTCTGAAATGATAAAAGATAAAATAAAACTCCTTAGTGTGGATGTAAGGCAAAAGTAATAAATAAAACAGTTTGACACCTGGTTAACATACCAGTACATCATTCAGAAGGAACCTTTCAACCATCCACCTCACATAGGTGAACATCTATATTTCATTTGTTCTCAGGGTGAAAGCTACCATCACTCCCTGTTACACTCTCAACAATGGCAACATTTTCTAAGGAATAAACAGAATTGACACTGAGTCACATTAAGGAAATATCAGGATAGATGAACAACTGCTTAGTCAAAGAGTAAGGATTTAAACACCATCCTTGTAAAGCAATAGAGATCTTAGGAAGACAACTTCAGAGGTTAAGACCTCAGCAATTTAATGAACGGTCAGTAATGGAGGAGCAATTAAATTAAAAGAATTGAAGAAGCACGAATAAGAGTTCAAAACTGGCGAGACTACAAAAATCCAGAGTGCCAAGGTTACAGATGGATAAGCACTTAAAGACAAAAGGTATTGCTTCAACAGAAAGCAACATGGGTTAGAATGTACAAGGATGAAGGCTGATTAGGAATAGAATCCAGGCAACAAAGTTTTGTGTGACCTCCAGTGTGCAGAAAATGAAGTTGCCAGGGAATGGTTTATTTATTATCATCAGCTGTGCTCAGTAGGAGGATGGTGGACTTCCTTTAATTACGAATTTATGAATCTCATTTAGCAGCAGATTTGGAAAGAACATTTGTAGGTCTATAACTTGCTGTTGTTCTTGCAGCAAGCAAATAGGAAGGCAAATATAATGTAGACCATTATTGCAAGGGCCAAAGTACACCTGACGTACTGTATACGTCGTGGGGCAGGCACGGTAGTGTAGCAGTTAGCGTAACGCTATTACAGTGCCAGTGACCTGGGTTCAATTCCGGCCGCTGTTTGTAAGGAATTTGTATGTTCTCCCCATGTCTGCGTGGGTTTCCTCCCACACCCCAAAGACATACAAGTTAGGAAGTAGTGGGCATGCTATGTTGGTGCCGGAAGCATGACAACATTTGCGGGCTGCCCCCAGAACACTCTACGCAAAGATGCATTTCACTGTGCATTTCGATGTACATGTGACTAATAAAGAACTCTTTATCTCTTATAGATTTTTGATCTCCTGATTTAGGGAGGAATGTATTTGCATTGAAGTAGAACTGAAACTTCACTTACTTGATACCTAGGAATGTAAAGGTTGCCATTTGAGGTACAATTGGGCAGGAATTAGCAGGTTAGAGGGGCAGCATGGTCCAATCCTGCCTCTTTTCCTTATGCTTTGTTTCAGACAAAACTAATTTGTCATCCCCAAATTGGTATTGGTTTATTATTGTCACTTGTACCGAGGTACAGTTAAAAGCTTGTCTTACAAACCGATCATACAAGTCAATTCATTACACAGTGTAGTCACATTGAGTCAGTACAGAGTCCATTGACGTAGTACAGGTAAAAACAATACAGAGTAAAGTGTCACAGCTACAGAGAAAGTGCAGTGCAATAAGGTGCGAGGTCACAACAAGGTAGATCGTGAGGTCATAGTCCATCTCATTGTAAATTGCCAGAAAATACTGAAATATTACTCCAACACTTCTTTACCTAATCTTTTTAAACCCCAGCAAGGTGAATGATAGATGCAACTCTATTTACAAACAATGAAGAACACCTTCAACAATTGCACATGGGGCTTTGGCATCGAAGATCTGTTGAAGCACCGGGTTGGAGCAGCAGTTCCTCAAGCTATGAAACTGCTACTTCAATTTTCTAACAAAGAGACTCTAGATTCTCAGTGTTTTACCAGATGCTCCTTCTCTACTTTGAATAGTTATGGACCAGGGAGTCCCACAAGTACATAAGGATGTTACTGTTAAAACATTCTTGAAGCAATCTCTTCCTGTGATGCAGCTCAGAGCATCTGTTTCAGATGTCTGGTGTCAGGCATGCAAGTGATGTGGACTGCCAGTCGCAACTGACTGAACATAATTATAGCTTTGGCATTTTAAGTGTTGGCCTGAGAGAGAACAAGGATCCTACAAGTGAAGATGGAGAATTTTGTGGAGAAGGTAATAGTGATACCTCTCAATAACTTTGAGGAGCATGTTGTAAATAGTCCATGTCTCTGAAGCGTACAGGAGGACTGGGGTTACTGCTTGTGCCAGATTTGAGGTTTTGATCTTTAAACATTCTTTCTTCAGGTATCCAATGGCTATGCGCTGGAGGGCGTGGTAAATTTTATCACTGATGCCTCCTTCACCAAGATAGGGAGTTATTCACATTTTGCAGAGTTTAATCATGGACCTTTGCTGTTGGGAGTCAGTGCTTGCCATGGGGACAAGTTCAAAGAGTACCTTTATCTTACGTCTGTTTATTATTCCGTTGTTATTGTGGCTATCCCTCGAGGTCGAGGATGATGGTCTTCGTTCCGTTGATCTACTTATGGGCTCTCAAGTGGCTTATGAGTCCAATCTTGGCTCTGAAAGTTCTTCCGCATTCAGGACAGGCAGTTCCAGATGGCAGATCGGGCTTTGGTTGTTGCTGAGAAGTAGCCCACAGAGCGAAGGTGCCTGTGTGTGTATTTGTTTAACGTGTACTTGACGTTGCACTACAAAAAGCACACGATACTTCACAAATCAACCAACTGATTCCAGTGGCAATGGAAACTGCGATGATTGGAGCTGATGGATTTGTTGCAGCCTTCATCCGCCTTCACAGCCGTTGAGTTTGAAGTAACTTCATTCGCCTGTTCCACCACTGAGATCTTGGTTGGATTGTTCTTTGTCACGGACCTCACAGTCGACCTTACCGCCATGGGTGACCCTAGCAGGAGCACAGCTCCAGACGGCATCGCTCTTGGGATCTCAGGACCACACAAGCTTCTCCACCACGACAAGGTGACAATCCATGGAGAAGGTTTATTATTATTGTTAGGCCTACTCTCTCAAATGCTTCAGTGAATGAGTAAATGATGATTTGGAGCTCTGCCTCCAAATTTGCAAGTGTCATCTTTGTACTTAAGTTGATGTTGGAATGATCTTGGTTCTGGAGTGGAGGTGACAGAGATTGAACAACCTACTATCTGTCCAGTAGAGTATCTCCACACTAATGGGAAGCTAGTTCGGATTGAGATGCAATACTGCAGAAAGAATGACTGAGAAGCAGACTGGAGCGATGGCACAGCCTTGCTTGATCATAGTCTGTACAGGGATTTGATCTACGGTGGATCTGTCAGTTAGAATCCCAGCTTGTATGTAGAATAGAGATGAATTTCTGATGGCCACAATTTTGAGGTGGAATCTTCACAATCCCTTGAAAGTCGATGACTTTTGTAAGGGTGTAAGAGGCCTAGTAGTTGTTGCTGGTCCTTGCATTCTTCTTCAAAACACATCACAAAGATTTTGTTGACTATACATCTCGATGAATGCAATCCTCACTGGGAATACACAGTACACTACTACTGAGTAACCATTCATCCTTCCCTTTGGAACTGATATTCACCACTGCAATATCCAACCCAAGAGGATTCAGAGCATTAGAAAGTTGGACTGCAGAAGTGTCCAGTAGCATTAATCATTAGTACAAGTATACACACAATTGCAAAATTTGAGCAACAGTACCTCAAGTCATAATGTTAACTTAAGAATTTTTTTGTATTCAAAAATGGATTTCCCAATCACGTGTTGAATGCAATTATTGTGCAATGATTAGGTTATTTTTAGTAACTTTAACAATAAATAATTTCATTTGGGTGTACAAACAAGAGACACAGCTAAGTAGCTTACCTTTTTCCCATAATTTTGGTGAGTAACGTTGGAGTGTGGTGGACATGCCTCGACACTACCATTCTTGGGCAAAGTTGCATTATCATCCAACATTTCAACCATTGCAACACTGAGATTCACACGTAGTGCATACACAATAAAAAATCCCCAGAAGGCCAAAATCGCCAGGTTGTATCGAGCTGAGCAGCAAGCTGGTACTGGAAAAATATTAAGAATAGTTGTTGGAAAAATATATAAATAGATTTACTTGTATAGGAGCCACTCAAGCCTACCCCACCATTCAATATGACCATGGATGAGCTGCCCCAGGCCTCAGTTCTTCTTCTATGCCAGTTCCCCATAGCCCTCAATTTCTCAATCTTTCAGAAATTAACTACATCCCCTTTAAATACCTCTAATTCCAGAGTTTCGCCACCCTCAACAAGAAGAAATTTCATGCAGCTGTTATAAATGATCACCCCTTTATCCTGTAGCTAGGTCCTGTTGTTCAAGTTTTTCTCACTTGTGGAAACATCCCAACATCTACCCTGTCATGCACCCTCGGGATCTTATATGTTTCAGTAAGATCACCCCTTACTGAACTCCAAAGATTTATACTCTTTGGAGTTTCTTCTAAACTCCAAAGAGTATAAATCTAATTTCTTTAGCCATTTGCCACAGGACAACCCATTCATCCCAGCAGTTAGCCTAGTGAATCTCTTTTGAACTGCCTCCAATGCTAGTGTATCATTTCTTAAATAAGGGAATCAAATCTGTGCATGGTACTCCAGGTATTGCCTCACCAATAGCCCTACAATTATAACATTACTATTTCTAAATTTCAAACCTCTTGAAATAAAGGCCAATAAGCAATTTGCCTCCCTATCCATTAGTTGCACCTGCCTGCTAACATTTTGCATTTCATGCACAAGAACACTTAGATCCCTCTGTACTTCGCTCATCTGCAATCTTTCTCCACAAGTCTTTGCCCACTCACTCAACCTACCTATAACCTATCTGTCCCAGAGTCCAAATATCCTCAGTGTAACATGCCCTCCTACCTACTTTTTGTGTCATCAGCAAACTCAAATACCTTACATACTGCCCCACTCAACAGGTCATTAATATAAATAGAAAGTAATTGAGTACTGAAAACTGATCTATGGGGCACTTGTGACATCCTTCCAGCCTGAAAAAGAGCTGTTTATTCTGTCTGTATCTTCTATGTGATAACCAATCATCAATCCATGTTAACACAGTTCTCCCAATGCAATCTTATCTTACAAACCAGTCTTTTATGTGGCACCTTGCCAAAACAGGCATTTGAAGGCAGAGACAAAGGTTTAGGCAGGGATTTGAAAGGATGACACATTTTAGTAAGAGAATGTCAAAACCTCCAATGTCTGTGCAAACTAATCAGTGAATTGTCCAACTTCTTCCATATCATTCTTCTAAGTTCCAATATTTTCTGGATTTTTTTCCAGTTCTTTTAACTCTTGATTTTTCTTTGTCACGAACCAGCAACAAAAGAAACACACTGAGCATGATTCAGTGTTAAAAACTAATTTACTAATTACTACTTATGAGAATACATAAAATAAAAGTAAAAATGTTAGTATGTTAGAATTCAAAAATGTTAAACCTCAAATGTTAACCCTAAAACTAAACTCTTCGTGTGTGTGTGGCAAAGTCCAAAACTCCCAGTTCCGGAATGGTTCTTAAAGTTCAGTTCCGCAAGCCATAAGGTGAAACATGAGCAAGGGCTTCTTCAAACACCACCGTTGTCTGAAGATAAGACGTAGATGTAGAGAACATAGAGAGAGTAAATACGAAATCCAAATGTTCCACGATGGAACCCCAGCGACACTTCAGTGTTTACTCAGTAGTGACTTCCTCACCCTGAAAAGCATCCGAATTGTGGTCGTCCACACACAAATACCTGTTTCCTTTTACAGGTCAGCAACAAAGTGAACTCCACCGGATTACTTCCAACTTCCATACATGGATTTCAGTGGCAAACACAGTTATTGTTTCTCATCCATCGATAGAGAAAACAAGCAGGCTGGTGTCTCTCTCCCTTCTCTCTCTCTCTCTCTCCTTCTAACTTCTTCAACAACGTCATTACGTCCTTTATCTTCTATTGACGTAAGCACGCCCCACACACATACACACACACTCTCTATCTTAAAGGGACTTTCACTGAGTCCGTAACATCTTTAAACTGTTAAGGCCACACTGCCAACATTGCTCTCAATCTATTCTTCTGGAGGGCAAAAGTACTTAACTAATGAGATGGATTTCAGTGCAGTGTTTTGGGACGGAAATCAGGAATCCCAAATTGAGCATTCTTTTATCACAGTAACATTCAGTTTCAGAATCACTGATTTCCAACTTTTTAAACTATAACCATGATGCTTGTTTTGGATTCAAGAGACTACTAGCCCAATATTTTTAATATTTAATTGTATATTGTTTGGAACATGTTCACATTGAGTTCCATCATGCAAATTTTCTATTACTACTTCTACCATGAAGACTGATTTTATTTAATTAAAACCAAGTTTGCAAGACACGTTCAATGTTCAGGGTGAGTTCTTGGTCATAGCAAATGTCATACCCCTGGTGTAAGAGGATATCACATCCCTGGTGTAAGAGGATATTTCTTAATAAATTAATAATATGACATTATAATTAAAGTACACAGAACATTATATGGTACTTATCATAAGAAAGATTGTATTTCTTATGATAAGTACCATATGCCAAACGAGAAACAAAGGACTGCAGATGCTGGAATCTAGATGAAAAAACAACTATATGTTGGAGGAACTCAGCAGGCCAGGCAGCATCCGTGGAGAAAAAACAGACGGTCAAAGTTTCGGGTCAGGACCCTTCTTCAGGACTAAAGATAGGAAAAGGGAAACCCAATATATAGGGGGGAGAAACAGAACAGTGATAGGTGGACAAAAGAGGGGAGGCAGGGTGGGCACAAGGTGATGGTAGGTAGATGCAGCTAAGAGATAGTGATAGGCAGATGCAGGGGAAGAGGGGAGAGCAGATCGACCAGGGGATGGATCAAAGTTACAGAGGCAGGTGCCCCATGGGGGGAGGGGAGGAGAGAAAAAAAAAGGCGAGGAGAAAAAAGAGATAGGCTAGGAAAGGGAAGAAAAGGCATGGAGGGGAGGGAGGGTTTGGGTTACTTAAAGTGGGAGAATTCGATGTTCATGCTGTTAGGCTGTAAGGTCCCAAGACGGAAAATGAGGTGCTGTTCCTCCAGTTTGCGCTTGGAATTCCCCTGGCAGTGGAGGAAGCTGAGGACTGACATATCAGTGATAGTGTGGGAGGGGGAGTTGAAGTGACTGGCAACAGGGAGATGCAGATCACAGTTACGGACAGAGCACAGATGTTCAACAAAACGATCAACTAGTCTGTATTTGGTCTCGCTAATGTAGAAGAGGCCACACTTGGAGCACCGAATGCAGTAGATGATATTAGGGGAGGTGCAGGTAAATCTCTGTCTCACCTGAAAGGACCATTTGGGTCCCTGGATAGAGGTGATGTAGGGACAGGTGTTACACCTGCGGCAGGGGCAGTGGAAAGTGTCCGGGGTGGGAGCGGGATAGGTGGGGAGGGAGAAGCAAACTAGGGAGTCGCAGAGAGGCCGGTCCCTGCAAAAGGCAGAAAGGGGTGGGGAGGGGAAGATATGCTTGGTGGTGGAGTTCTGTTTTGTCGAACACCTGCACTCTGTCCAAAACTGCGACCTGCATCTCCCCGTTGCCAGTCACTTCAACTCCCCCTCCCACTCCATCACCGATATGTCAGTCCAAACGCAAACTGGAGGAACAGCACCTCATTTTCAGTCTTGGGACCTTACAGCCTAATGGCATGAACATCAAATTCTCGCATTTTAAATAATCCAACCCCCCCTCCCCCCCCATGCCTCTTCTTTTCTCCCCTTTTCTAGCCTCTCTCTTTTTTTTCTCTTTGGCTATTTTTTTCCTCTCTCCTCCCCTCCCCCCATTGGGCACCTGCCTCCTTACGTTTGACCCATCCCCCAGTGGATCTGCTCTCCCCTCCTCCCCCACGCCTGCCTATCACTATCTCTTACCTGCATCTACTTATCACCACCTTGTACCCACCCCGCCTCCTTTTGTCCACTTATCACTGCTCTGCTTTTCCCTCCTATATATTGGGCTTCCCCTTTTCCTATCTTCAGTCCTGAAGAAGGGTCCTGACCTGAAATGTCAACCGCCTGCTTTTCTCCATGGATGCTGCCTGGCCTGCTGAGTTCCTCCAGTATCTTGTTGTTTTTTCATATCCCAAGTGAGCAATATGGTACTTATCATAAGAAAGATGTTAAATATACAATCTTATAAGTACCATATGCTCATTTAGGATTGATGCTCAATTTGGGTTTCCTGATTTGCCTTAGAAACATTAACTAATGAGATGGATTTCAGTGTAATTAGTTTTGCCCTCCGAAGAATAGATTGAGACTAATGGTGAGGGGAGGAGGAGGGATGATTGGCAGATAGAACTGATGGGAGAGGGGATAGGAACGGGAGGTCAAGGGAGAAGAAACTCACAAGGATAAGGATGTTGGGTAGATGAAACCAGGTGGAAGAGGGTAACGAATCGAGGAATCTCTAGAGAGGGGGGGAGCGGAGGCAGAATGGAAAAGATGAACGAGGGAGAGAGAACCGAGGTGGACAGATATGAGTGGGAAAGGAACAAAGGGGGTATGGGTTACCTGAATTTATTAAATCCCTTATCAGTAACTTTAATGAGAAAACTACCTTTCTTAATGAATTTCTTTATCACTTAACTAATGAAACAGGTGTAATTCCTTGGTTTGTAATCTTATGTTTTGCTGCTGTTGCATTTAACTGCTATTCCCCCAAGTGAAACCTCTGAATTATATCTACTTGATCCCATTCCATTCAGTACTGGGTTATTTCCCAGTTCTACACACACCCCAGATATCTTGACATATACCCTGATATTTTTCGCTTGCAGATCTGTTCATTCACACACATTGTTAAATACAAATATTGAGACCCTCAGGATTAGACGCATTTTTTGAAGTGGCAAGACATGTTAATAAGGCTATTTAAATGAAAATCCATGACTTAAAACAAAACTGTAAATAGGAAAGAAGTTCACCAATCATTGATTAGGCTACAGTTTAAGTAAAATGTGTCAAATCTGACATCAAGGTGACTATTTATTGAAAAGTATTTATTTGTAATGGTATCAAGGAAGAGACTTGTGTGAAGGAACTAAAAAGGAGAACCTGTTAAGATGGAGGAGAGATGGTGGTAAACGGATGTTCAAAGATCATGGAATGGTTTTGATATTAAAAACGGAGGAACTATTTCCAATGCAAGAGTCACTAATTAGCGACCACAGATTTAAAGTTTAGCGACAAAAAGAACCCGAGGATATCTTTCAATATAATGTTATACATTTCCCGAAATGGTCCAGGAGCAAATTCTACAATAACTTCCAGAAATGAATCAGATGCGGAAAGAGCAAATGGAACTGAGGTGATTCTGGAGACACGTCAGAGGTGTGAGAACCAGTGTTTTTTTTACTATAATTCTCATTGTTTTAAAACAGAGAGAAAGATTCGTGGGCCAATTACACATCGGAAAGTCCTGCTTATCTCTCCAGCAGTGGACAGAAGTTGCAAAGGTTGAAACCGCGTTAGACATTTGCCTTCCTCTGATCACAGTACCTACTCGCCCACATGATCCCGTGAGCCCACTGACGGTGGGTCGGTGCTGACACAGACCCGGAGATGACGGCCACACACCTTGCCTCCGCTCCCCGCTCAGCAGCGGCCGCACGTCCTCCTCACCCTCTCCCTCCATCTTGGGGCAGCGGATCAGCTGACGTCGGCGACCGGATCCACTCACCAGTCACGGGCACAGACCGCTTCCGTCTCCATGGCTTCCAACCGCCCGCAGGGCGTCACTGGAGCGCGCACGCTAATGGCGCGCGCTGTGGACCGCGGAGCGCGCTCTCGAGCTGTGGGCCACGGGAGCGCGCTGTCGAGCTGTGAACCGCGGGAGCGCGCTTCTGCTGTGAACAGCGGGGGGAGGGAGCCAGATAAGGGAGAGATGATGGGCAGTGTGGATGTTGGGCTGATGAAACCAGGGGAGGAGGGGAATGAATCCAGGAAACTGTAGAGGGGAGGGGAGGCAGAATGGAAGAGATAAAGGAGGGAGAGACAGGGAGCACAATGGTAAACTCACCAAATCTTGGACATTCGGAGCAGTTCTGATTGCATAGACTGTAATTCCTCCCCATTATTACTTTTTCAAGTGCACGTAACGAATGTTTTAATGCACAATATTAAAACAAAAAGTCTGGAAAGGCACAACATTGTATTACAACAGCAAGGGAACAGGTTGTTAGTGGGTTTCCTCCCCCTAGGAAGGATGTTCGCCTCAGTGGCAATGGCGGGTAGTAGATCTACTGGATATGTTGTGGATCATGAAAAGCACAAGTGGAGTCGGCCATTCGTCCTGAAACTTTAACCAGTGGGAAAGTTTCTTAAGTCAAATAAAAGCATTAACATCGCAAAGGAAGGCATGCAACAGAGACAATTTGGTAAAAGACGGGAAAAGGCTGGCAATATTGTTGCTTTTGGTAGGGTCTCAGATATATGAGAAAAGGATGAATCTACAAGCAGCACGGATGTAGCGGCAAGGGTTAAACCCACTTGACCTTGACCTCATCAATCTATCTGTGAAAGGTGCATCTGTCCACAATAACATTGATAGAAGTCCCGTCTTCACAATAAGGACACACTCCATTGTGTTCTGGTGGCACTAGAATTGTGCTATTACGACTGGGCATCCCTGAGGTATTGTAGATCATCATCAGCAGCAGAAATGTACACCATCACAATATGTGTTATAGTCTGGCATTCCCTTCAGTCTACCCTTACTAGCATCGCAGGGGATCAAGCCTGGTTCAATGTGGATGGTAAAAGGACACCTAAAAATGAGATGCCAACCTGGCAAAGTTGCAAAACAGACCTACATACGTTCTAAAAAGCAAAAATCAGCATGCAATAGAAAGAACTAAGCAATCCCACAAGCAATGAATCAGACCAAAGCCCTGCAATTCTGCTATGAATGGCGCTGGATGATAAAACAGCTAGCAGGAGCAAGAAGCTCCAAGAACATCCCCATCTTCAATCATAATGGAGCCCTGCATTAGTTTGCTAAAAACATGGCTGAAGCAATCATATTCATTCATAAATCCAGAGGGAATGATCCATCTCAACTTTCAGAGAAGTAAGTCACCACCAGACAAGTAAGTTTTTAGCCAATTTAATGAACTCCACGTGATATCAAGAAATGAATGAGAACACCAGATCTGGCAAAGTCTATGAGACCAGAAAATATCCTGGCCATAGAACTAGCCACACTTTTCACCAAGCTGTTCCAATACAGTTACAACACTGTAATCTACCGGACCATGTAGAAAATTTCCCTGTTCACAAAAAGCAGGACAAATCCAATCCTGCAACTGCTGTCCAATCAATATAATCTCAATCATTTGCAAAACTATGGAAAGCATTGGTGACAGTGCTATCAAGCAGCACTTTTACTCCAATAACCTGCCCATTTTAGGTTTTGCCAGGAGTGCTCAGCTCTAGCCCTCACCAGACATGAACCAAAGAGCCAAACTCCAGAGGTTAAGTGAAAGTCTGCTACCTTCACCATGAACACCAAATCTGTCACCTCCACCACTAACAACAACAGCAATCAACAGCAGTATGCACAGTTTTTCCTCCAAGATGCTCTCCTTACTTGGAAATGTACTAATTGTTGCTAGGTCTATTTTTCAAGAATCAAGGATTTAAGTTATGGAGAAAAGCTAGAGAAATTTGAATTACAGCAGAGAAGATTAAGAGGAAATATTACAGAAGTTTCAATGTGAAATTTAGTACTATTCATGTAAATAATATGCCTGATATTTACAAATCTTTGCCTTGGGCTGCACTTGGCTGACATCAGGGTCAAGGCAATGGTATGTTAGCATTTAATACAAGACTTATGCAGGATAAAGAGAAGCCTGTGATAAAACTGTGATTATAAATAACTTTGTTCAGATAACATCTGCATTATTGTGTCCAGTTTTGGTCTACTCACCTAAAAGAATATACAAACCTGACAGGAGCAGTAGCATGTGTTCTTGGAGGGTAGTACATAGTCACCACTGAGAATCTTTTGCCCAGCTGGAATCTAGAACTAGAGATCATAGTCTCAGGATATAGATTCAAACATTTAGAACTGAGTTGAGGAGAACATGTTTACTCAGAGTGCTGCAAATCTATTGAATTTTCTATGCTAGAGGGCAGTGCATGCTCAGTATCTTCAAGACTAAGGTGGATTGAGTTTAGACACAGAATGAACAATGCAACATGGGAGAGGATAGGAAGAATTGATATGGAATCATAGACATGACTTACTGAATGAGAGGAGAGGCTGAATGGGTTGAATCACGTACTGCTGCTTCTATTTCTTATACATTCAAGAACAATAAAACCATGAGAATGGAATAGACTTCAGAAATATTAGGTAGGTTGAATATTTTAAAATTCTTAATTAATATTTTAAAGTAAAATATCCTAATATCCTTACATCTTGCAGCAGTGAGAGTCCAGTCTGTCATCTTCAGCTGTAACTCAGATGCTGCTTGACTGACAGGAGTTTAGAAAGGACAGTCACCTGCTGAATAAGTTGACCCTTGGAGCCAAAACCCAATGGGTGATTTGAATACTTTCCTTTTAGGAAGAGGAGGCACAGAACAACAACAGAAACATCACTTTCTAATATGAAAATGAATAAAGGATATTAACTTGTTTACAACCACTGCCCTGGATGTACCAAACAAAATGTGGCTGTAACTCTTCCATAGACCAGTCAGAATATTAGCAGGAACATTTGGAAGTCAATCCTGCAAGTTTTCTTTCACAAGTTGAATCATTTATGTGGGGGAAGGTACCTGTCACCCCAATTACAGTATATCCTAGCCCAGTCATGATGGGGATGGGGAATATTAAGTTGAAATAATACAAACAGGTGTCCTCCACCATTCACTCATTGTTCATAGAGTCGTAGAGACAGAATGGAAACAGGTACTTTGGTCCACCCATTTACACTAATCCTACATTAACCCCATTTTACTCCCCCCCCCCCCCACCACATTGTGATCACCTTCCACTAGATTCTACCATTCACCTGCACACTAGGGACAATTTACAGTGGCCAATTAACTTACCAACCTGCATGTCTTTGGGATATGGGAGGAAACCGGAGCGCCTGGAGGAAACCCATTTGGTGACAGGGAGAACGTGCAAACTCCATACAGACAGCATCTGAGGTCCGGATTGAACCTGAGTCCCTGGCGCTGTGAGGCAGTGGCTCTACCAGTGGCATCACTGTGGTAAAACCGCTGCAATTTAATGGGGCAATTGGGAGCACTCTAACAATCTCAGATCTCTGAAGGCAATATCTGCCCCCACTCAAAATTGGGGAGCTCTGCCCAGTCTGACAATTGTGCAAAATCCACTGTGATTGTGTCTGCCAGTGGTTGTCACTGGTAGCTCTGTGGATCACAGGGACCTTGTCAATCCATCTGCCTGATCATTCCTTCTGCACATTTTCTGTCCTTACAACCATATAGTCAGCGTTCTCTGCTTTGTATTGACTCAACTATTGTTGCTTTATTCCAGACAAAGCATAACCTGAAAAAGGAGCAACAGCCAATAAAGAACAAACAATGAAGAAGGCAAATGGTATGCTGGCCTTTATTACAAAAGGATTTGAACACAGGAGTAAAGAAGATCTCTTACTGCAATTATATCAGGCCTTAGTGAGATCATACCTGGAATATAGTATACAGTTTTTGACACAAGAGATTCTGCAGATGCTGGAATCTGGAGCAATACACACAAGATGCTGGAGGAACTCAGCAGGTCAGGCAGCATCTATGGAGGGAAATAAACAGTTGAAATTTCAGGTCAAGATCCTTCATCAGGACTGGAAAGGAAGAGGGTAGAAGCCAGAATAAGAAGGTCTGCGGAGGGCGAGGAGCACAGGCTGGCAGGTGATAGGTGAGTCCAGGTGAGTGGGGGAAGGTAGGTGTGTGGCGGAGGGGGGATGAAAGGGAGTGGGCATGCTATGTTGGTGCCGGAAACATGGCAACACTTGTGGGCTGCCCCCAGAACATTCTATGCAAAGATGCATGTCACTGGGTGTCTCGACGTACATGTGACTAATAAAGATATCTTATAAATGATTGTCTATTTAAGATTAAGATGAGGAGAAATGTCTTCACTCAGAGAATGGTGAATCTATGAAATTTAATACCCCAGAAGACGGTTAAGCTTTAGTCACTAATGTCTGAATGTTAAGGGAATTACGGGCTATTGAAATGGTGCAGGAAAATGGTAGAAGATCATCCATGACCTTGATGAATAGCAGAGCCAAATGGCCTACTCCCACTCCTGCTTCTTACAATATTTTCACTCTCTTTTAATTGCATACTGTATAGGATATCCTTCTTAATTGGTCACTTGTGCTCATGTATAATACTCAGTTCACATTCGGAATTACCCATTTGTATAACATAGTTTTATAATTTATTATTTTTATATTAGACTACATTATTCTAGTTACAGATTTGCGTAAGACTCAGTGGGCCATTTTGCTTGCTCCTGCTTCTTTTTTAATATCTTATATTCCTAATGACACACTTTGATTTATTTTTATTTTCTTATTTATGGTTAATTAATACTTCATTCCATTCTAAGTAATTCACCTGTGTGTTGCTTCTTTAAGTCATATAATTGTTCAAAATTTTACAGATGTAGTACAGTTAAGTGAATAATTGTAATGTTAGTTATGCATCTGTAAAATGTTTTAATTGGCTTACTTATGTATTTTTATAATATTTAAATGAAATCTTATCCTAGTATGCTTCTGAAAATTTATTGGAAAACTATGCACTTGGATTAATATGTTGCCCATAAACTGAGTAAAATTGCAGGTTACACTGTTTATTAGTACTCTACATACAGTCTCCTAAAACTTATGAGTATAGTAATCCTGGAGTTATTCTTCCTTGTCACTCACTGTGAAACAAGTTGGCAGTCCTCACCTTTCGTGAGACAATGGTGATTAGGTTGTTGCATGTTAATGTCATTATTACAGTTATAGTGATGGTTAAAGTTTGTGTAATTTCACCAGGCATGGGAGGTTTCAACCAGACACATTCAAATTGTATGTGAAAACTTTGCTTCAAGCAAGTTTGTGAATTGCAGAATCAACAGAAAGCAGAGAGTGGTGGTGGTGGTGAACTGTAGCTTTTCAGTGGCATGAATTTTAGAGTAGGGTTCTCAAGGGGTCATTATTGGAATCAGTGCTTTTCTGGCATGTGTTATTGACTGGGATATAATTTCAAAATTTCCAGCTGACACAATGTCAGTAAATCAGTAAAAATCAGTAAAGAGAAAAGGATAGTAAAGATTTCAGAATGACATAGACTGTAATAAATATATGTTGTCTCTGCTTAATCCTATTTTTTTAAGGTGCATTGTTATTTCATTGTTCATTTATGGATTCCAGCATTTTACCTGCCACTAATGTTAGGCTAGCATGTTGTTCACATGGCAATTAATGCTTTCTTTCTCCCTCCTTTCTTGAACAACAGGGTCACATTTGATAGTCTCTAATCTACAGGAACAATTTCAGAACTTACTGAATTTTGGAAGATGGGTATCAGAGCTTTTAGTATCTGTACAGCCACCTCTATCGCAACTCTGGAATGTAAGTCATTAGTTCCTTGGGATCCATCAGCTTTCAAGCTCACCAATTTCTCTAGTACAATTTTTAGACTAATATTTAGTTCAGTTCCTCATTCTCACAGGGCCCTTGTTTCTCTAAATATCTGGCAGGTTTTGTGTGTCTTCCTCCATGCAGACAGACACAAAGTAATTTTGTCCAGTTCCTTATTCTCAATTATAAATTCTCCTGTCTCTGTCCGTAAGGGACCTGTGCTTGGCCTTCCTAGTTTTTTTCCACTTGAGGTGCCTGCAAAAACTCTTAGAATTTGCCTTTATGTTTCTTGCTAGTCGAGTCATATTCTATACTGTCTTTCTTTATCAATTTGTTGGTCCTCTTTTGCTGTGGTCTAAAGTGCTCCCCAGCCTCAGATGGACTGCTATTTCTGGCAACTTTATCTTCCTCAAACTTAACACTATCTTTAATTTTCACTTGTCAGCCATGAACAAATAACTTTTCCTTCTGGGTTTTTGTGCCCCAAAGGAATTTTTTTTTGTGGTTAACAGATTATTTCTTGGTGGACAGCCACTGCCTGTCCACCATCATATCTTTTAATCTATTTTTCGACTCTCTTCTCATGTGTTCAGCATTTACTTTGTTTAAATTTATGATCCTAGTTTTACATTGAACTCTATCACTTTCAGACTCCATGCCATCTTCTGCCATATTATGGTCACTCTTCCCCAAAGGCTATTTGACAACAAGAATATCAATTAACCCTTTCCCATGAGATCCAAAATAGCCTTTTCCCTGGTTGGTACCTCAACATATTGGTCTAGAAAAGCATCTCCTATACATTCCATGAATTCATTTTCCACCTCATTATAGCAAATTTGATTCATCTAGGCTCCATGCAATTTAAAGTCATCCATGATTCCTCTATTTCCCTGTTACATGCACATCTAATTTTCTGATTTATATCATGCCCAATGTTACAGCCAGTCTTCTTCTTAGGCTGCCTATCAGGTTCAAGGATGATTTGATCTAGTCATGATTTCTGGGTTTTAAGGTGGCTAATGAGGCCAATGTGGCAACTTCAGCTTGTGCTACATATGAGACAGGAAGTGGCTGAGAGGGTGGGCAGGTAGATAACTTGAGACGTGTAAAGTTACATCCACCGCCAATGGAGGGTTACTGTATGCTCCCAATGCATGGCCTCGAGGTTCTCAATACTATTCCAAGTGCTCCTTCTCCACGTTGAGTATTTCTGGGCCAGGGATTCCTGAGTCATGGGGATGTTGCATTTCTTCAAGGAAGCTTTGAGCACATACTTAAATCTTTTTCTCTGTCAGGTAATCTCAGAGCTTGGAACAGAATATCTGTTTTTGGTGTAAGGCATACAAATGGCATGGTCATCCCAACATAGCTGAGAATGACTGAGAATAACTAGAGCCTCGATGCTCTGGATGTTGGCCTGGGAGAGTTTGGTGTTGTAGATTCACTTGTCCTAGAGTTGATTTGGTGGATTTTGCAGAGGCGGCATTGGTAATACCTTTCCAGTGCCTGCAATAGATAGTTCGGATCTCAGAAGCAAGATTTGGTGGCAAAAGTTACTCTTTCAAAAGTTGTTTTCTCTTTGCTGTTTCTTAACTCGACCCAAATTGAGTCTAATTCTGCATCATGATCTGTCAGGCCAAGATAATTTTTCACCACCAATCTCTCTTATTAATAGTGATATCACAGCCTTTTTCTTTTTGCCTGTCCTTCCCAAGTGATGAGGTTAGGGCAGTGGATGTTGTCTACATGCACTTCAGTAAGGCATTTGACAAGGTCCCTCATGGTAAGTTGATCCAGAAGATTAAGATGCATGGGATCCACGGTGACTTAGTAGTTTGGATTCAGAATTGGCTTGCCTATAGAAGACAGCGGGTAGTGGTGGAAGGGTGTTATCCTGGCAGGAGGTCTGTGATCAGTGGTGTTCTGCAGGGATCAGTGTAAAAAAACTTGCCTCATAAATCTCCTTTAAGCTTTCCCCCTTTCGCTTTAAATCTATGCCCTCTGATATTTGAAATTTCCACCCTGGGAAAAAGATTCTGACTATCCACCCTATCTGTGCCTCTCACAATTTTATGTACTTTTATCAGTTACCCCTCAGCCTCCAACTCTCCAGAAAAAACTATCCAAGTTTGTCCAACCACTCCTTATAGCTAATACACTCTAATCCAGACAACATCCTGGTGAACTTCTTCTCCACCTCTCCAAAGCTTCCACATCCTTCCTGTAATGCATTGACCAGAACTGCACACAATACTCCAAATGTGGCCTAACCAAAGTTTTATACAGCTGCAACATGAGTACTTTAATACTCAACATCCTGACTGATGAATGAACTCATGCCATATATATGTGCCTGTTTGATTGCGGAAGACATTACAACTAAACGCAATTTGCCTTCAGTCAAGTTCCACACAGACCACTTTGTGATTGGTGCCAGCAACCAAAATTCACCATCCTGGCCTCTCTCTTTATCTCGCCCATCATCACCATGATTATTTGAGATATTTTTGACAAGTAATCTGACTATAATCAGCATATTTGAGGACCTGACCCTAACCACATAAATAGCTGTGGAGTGGTAATGTCTTGGGGTAGAAGAATGAAGGGAAAGTCCCTGGAATCATTCAACATTTGACCCTAGTTTGTTTGGCTCAGCAGCACATCTCTGATAACATTTATTCTGATATATCAGTGGATTGACATTCTCTGCTCTCTGCTGTCAATGCATCAAGGCAATAGTATGAATTGAAGCCAGAAACCAAACCTGATGCATTTTGAAAACCAAAGTAAATTATAGATCCTCCTCAAATAAGTCCAGCAGAACTATTGTTTACTGTCATATTTAGAGGAAATTTACTAATCTAAGTGTACAACACTTGAAGAACATTGGAGTCAAAGCAAAGATGTGTTAGGTTTATTTCAAGAGGATTGCAGGATAGGAGAAACCAAGTTTTGCTGTAATTATAAACAGCTTTTGTGAGATCATGTCTGGCAGGTTTAGTCTCCTAATTCAGGAAGGATATAACTGCCTTAGGTAGGCTTAGACCTTTCTTGATGTTAGGTTTTATAAGGTAACTACTGAGTGTCTGCTTCCCTTGCTTGAAAATTCTAAAAATAGTAATCATAGTATTAGGATAAAGATTGTCCATTTTGGACTGAGTTGAGAAGAATTTCTTTGCTTGAACGGTTGTGAATCTTTGAAATTCTCTTCTTGAGAGGGTGGTGGATTCTCAGTATCTTCAAGACCAAGATTTATATATTTTTGGACACAAAAGGAATAATGGGGCATAGGAAGAGAGCAGGAAATGGCTGTTGATGTAGAACTGTAGCCATGGTTTTACTGAATAGGAGGATAAGCTCAACATGCTGAGTGACCTACTATTATTCGTGCTTCTTATGGTTATGTGACATGTTCACAAACAAGGAATCTAAGAATGGAATAGTTTTCAGACATTCCTTAGGTATGATATTGTGATGTTAGGTAGGTTGGAATTCCTCTTAAAATGCCTTAGATAGGAGTTGTAACAGCCAACTCAGTCATCATCAGCTGCGAACACGATCACTGAAAAGGACAACATGAGTCTCGGTGCACCATCACACAGGCAAACCCAAAACCAACGCCACTGAATTGCACAAATGCAGTTCTTGCTTTTCATGCTGCTTTCATACTTCTTACCTGCGGTACTCTATACAGTTTTAATCTCCTTACTTAAGAAAGGGTATACTTGTGATATAGAGAATGCAGCGAAGGTTCGCCAGACAGACTCCTGGGATGGAAAGACAGACGTACAAAGAGAGGTTAAATCCACAAGGTTTATGTTCACTAGTGCTTTGAAGAATGAGAGGGGATCTAATCGAAACTTACAAAATTCTGACATGGCTAGACATGGATGTTGGGAGGATGCTCAAAAGTGGGGATGCTTGATTTTGATTGTGCGATGTTCAATTCCATTTGCAGCTCCTTAGCAAAGGCAGCAGCAAGACATAGACAAGATTTGTGCATGAACTGACAAGTGGCAGGAAATATTCAAACCACCGAAATGCCAGGCAATGACCATCTCCAACAAGAGATAGACCAACTACCAATCTTTGACTTTGAGTTGTATTATCATCATTTAGTCCCCTACCATCAACATCTTGGGGGCTATTGTTTATTAGAAACTCAATTCGGTGAGCTGGGGCAAATGACTCAGAAGGTGACACCCCGAAGCCTTTTCACCATCTGCATGGCACAGGTTGGAATTAAGATGAAATGCTCTCCACTTGCCTGGATGCGTGCTGTCCAACAACACTCAGAAAGCTCATCCAAGACAAAGCAACTGCTTGATAGGTATCCAATATACCACTCTAAACATTCATCCCCTCATCACTGGCACACAGTGGCTGCAGTGTACGTGTGATCCACAAAATGCACTGAAGTTACTCGCCCAGACTACTCTGCCAGAACCTCTCCACCATTATGAAAGACAAGGACAAGGACTTCACTTCCACGGAAACATCACTACCTGCATGTTCCCATCCAAGTTGCAGAACATCTTGGCTTGGAAGTAAATTGCCCTTCCTTCATCATAACTGAGTCTCAATCCTAAACCCTCCTCCCTAAAACCACTGGAAGCACCTTCAGCAGAAGGACTGCAGTGCTTTAAGAAAGTGATTTAGGGGCACTTTCAGGAGGACAATAAATTTTGGTATTGCCAGCAGTCACCCTGATCCAAAAAAATGAATACATAAAACCAATGTGATGATGACCAGATATTCTGTTTTAGTGTTGTTGGTTTAGGGACAAATGTTGTTTGGGAAACCATGGATAATTCCCCTGCTCCTTTTTGCAATGATGCTCTGGGATTTTCTTGTCACTCAGAATACCCCAGGTGTGAGGTGTGGAGCCTGCAAACCTGAGGTCGAAAATTGTCACTTTATCCTGAGAGGTCGGCGACATAAATCTCGCAGACCTTCAGAGGAGAAAGAAGTGCAAAAAGAACAAGCAAAGAGAAAGGAAAAATATAGAAAGGGATGGAATGGAAAAAGCCAATGGTAAGGATCAGATTTGGCAGAAAAATATCGTCAAGTTCGGGATTCCCAGGAAAACACAGATATTTTCCCCAGCAGCCACACATGGCAAAATTTACATCTAATGCACAAGACACACATCTGTGGTTTAGCCTGGCACACAGCAACAAGTTGACATTTTAGATCTGCAGAAGTTACATTTGGATGCTTTATGGGTTGTTGTTGTTGTGCACTGGCAGCTTACCACTGGTGGGAAATTCTGCTCCATTAATGCTGCTTTAATGCTGCATTGAAGGATTGGAAACCAATGTTGTCTACATTATAAGTGCAAACAGGAAACGTGTGTTCTGTGTCAGCTTGTACCATAAGCTTGGGAAGCACTTTCAAACATGAGAATAGACTACTGTTCTATTGGCTGCTAGTTCTCCTCAAAATCCAAAGAACAAATGATGCTTTTCAGTGAACCAGAGGAATATGAGATCATAAGGAGGTTGAGCAGATCCTCAAGCCCAACTAATACCCCTGTGGTATTGTTCCATGTTTAGGTGGCAAAAGAATTATTAATTTACATCCTTATTTTTCACAGTTTTTCATGAGAGCAGTGACAATTTAATGGAAATATGTCCCAGAGACAGCAGTGACTAATGTGTTCACACAACAATAAATTTAACAATTTAATTAAATGAACAGACTCATCATTAAATATTAGCTCCTTGTAAGGCATATATCAGAAAATGAGGCTTATCAGCACTTTAAACACAAGTATTAAACATTTGCTCAGGACAGTATTCTCACTTGACCAGTTTACCAGGAGCTTCAATTACAAAACTTATTTTCAAATTATTGTGTCAGTAGGTGACTTTGGCTTTAAATTTAATCAGACAATAATTTGTACCTTCTGTGGTTGAGGATTCTACTGAAAATTCCCAATCACAGCACAGATCCAGGGATCTGATCTAGAAATGCAGGTAGCTGGTGTCACCAACTGGTTCACATCACCGGATCAGATTCACCAAAGAAACATCACAGAATTATACACAGAAATTAAATGAAAGAGCAGGCAGGCAATAAACAATTAGAAAGTGGTTTCAATGAGAGTACTTCCGGGATATATGAATCGGGGCTCCATTACAAACTACAGAGAATCTTTCAGTTTTCTTCAGCTGCCCATGGCTGGGTCTCAGCTTTGCCAAATATTGCATAGATCAGACTGCAGAGTACGTTAAGAGCAGCAATGACCCCAAAGACTGTTCGCCATTCCTCAATTGTGTGCTGCAAAGGCCAAAGAAAAAATTGTTAAACACAGATTGTGACTGAGTAAATTAGTTCCATGCCCAGAGAGCTAAAGCCCCTGAATGAAATCAGCACAGTGCAGGGATAGTACTTTGATTGTGGTTATTGAGAGATCCCACCTTCTCCCTGAAGATGAACTCCCACAAGGAAGGGATCTTGTGACTAACATTATATTTAATGCCTCTTTAACACAAATCTGCAATTAATACTGACCTCAAAGTATAGTTAAATAAGTAGAACACAGAACAGTACAGCACAGGAATAGGCCCATCAGCCCATGATGTCTATGCTGGCCATGTTGCCAAATTAAACTAATCCCATCTGTCTGCACATGGTCTATATCCCACTATAACCCATCGGTTGAGGTAATTGTGCAGCAGCTGTACATTGAAGATGTACACAATACTCCTGACTGATCTTGGGTGCATTGACTGCATCTCATCTGCAGCCGATTATGCCCTGCATCTGTGGGAAGTTAGATGGAGACATAAACCAGAGTGTCAACTTGTTCTGAACAGTGTTACGTCAGGCGAAGTTCACATAATTGGTGCCTGCCAACCATCTTATCAGTAACAATAACCAGTAGCTCAAAAGTCATACCAGTGGATTGGGAGATCCTGGAAGTGACTGGAGACAAAAATCTTAAGGGTGACGGTCACTGTGATGGCCACTGATAACACTTTGCCTTTAGATCCAGCAGGGAGCAGGTTGCTATCAGGGAGGCTACGGATATCTGCCACCATCTGATGTGGCATTCTGAGCCTCCTGAAGCTTGTTTTTTAAATACTGCTTGAAAACCTGGGCCATGCCTGACACTTTTTAGTGCTTGCCGTGAGTTGCACATTTCTGTGTGCTCAGTATCTGACACACTAAGATTAGTGTAAGAGGTGTTCTATAATTAGTTCTGCAGTTAGGAGATGGTTCTGCAGTTACATGATGTCAGTAAATGGTTTGTAATTAATCCTGACTTCAGGACACAATTCCAAAGTTCACATTAACATCAAGACACAGTTCTATAAGTAAAGAGAGAAACAGAGGACTGCAGATGCTGGAATCTAGATGAAAAAACAACACGATGCTGGAGGAACAGCAGGTCAGGCAGCATCCATGGAGAAAAGCAGACAATCAACATTTTGGATCAGGACCCTTCTTCAGGACTGAAGACAGGAAAAAGGGAAGCCCAATATATGGGGGGGAGGGAGTGGTGGGGGAACAGAGCAGAGAAAAACACAAGTAACACCTTGACTATATGGCCCTTCCTTCTGATTTTATTCCTTCCTGCATTGTGGCCGTTTCTAGCAAACCCAATACTTTATGCTCATCCCAATTCTTCTTGACAAAGCAATGGTCAGCTGCCTTCTTAAACTTCACAGTATGTGGTGAAGGTTGAAGCAGAATGCTGTTGGTATAGAGTACCAGAATTTTTACCTAGCAATAAGGGGAAGATATAAGGGGGATGTCAGGGGTAATGCACTGCTGGCAGAGGTTGTGGAGGGCAGATACATTACGGGCATTTAAGAAACTCTTAGATAGACACATGAATGATAGAGAAGTGGAGGACTATGTGGGAGGGAAGGGTTAGATAGATATTAGAGCAGGATAAAATGTCGGCACAACATTGTGGGCCAAAGGGCCTGTACTGTGCTGTAATGTTCTATGTTCAAAGTCGAAATTAAGACTATGAGTAACGTGGAAGAGAACTTATGGGTGTTAGTGCAAAAATCTAGATGGCGGAGATTGCAAGTTTAGGAAGAGCTGTTAAAAAAAATCTGTGTGCTGCTCTGGATCTTATAGATGAACATTCACTTCTTCCATTACTGCAGAAGTGGTGTGCTGGTACAGGAAGTAATGAATGTTCAGTGTGGTGAATTAGCTGCCATTCGAACAGGTCCCGGATGCTGTGAAGGATCTTGAGTATTGTTAGAGCTGCACTCATCCAGCCAGCACAAAAGCTAAGCATCATAGTTAGATTATTGATTTTCGTAAATTTTGCCTGGGGATAGCATTTTTGATAGCGCCTTCATATCACTGTATTTAGCCCTGGCTAAGAACACATTTCTTTGATTAACACAGAGACATGAGAGCTTGGTTCTGTATTAACCCTCATCTCAAGGCACAAATCTATGGCAGATGTGAGTCTACTTGGCATGAAAAGTAATTAACTCAGTTCAAATCACTGATCATCCATGATCTTGGGACATAGTTCTGTAACTTATGTTGATCTAAGGATGTGATTCTTTAATTAGTGTTGATATTGGGGCATATATTCAGGTTCTGAAATTATCGCAGAACTCAGGACACCATTTTGTAATTACTATTAAGATCTCAAGGCTACTCTTGTGTTCTTGACCTCTGCCTTCCCTGTACCCTGGCCCCTGCCTGCCTTGAACTGTGACCCCTGTCACTCCTGTGGTCTGACCTCTGCAGCTGCTGTTCTTTGATCCTTCTCACTCCACTGGTCTGGCCCCAGCCTCTCTTATGCTTTGTCCCTTGCCTCTCCTGCCTGATGACCACTATCAGTCCTGTGCTCTGAGCCCTGTCGCTCCTGTGCCCTGATCCCTCCACACTTTCTACTCTAGCCACAGCTGGTACTTCACTCTAAACTGTTATATAACCACCCTGCCTTGAAGTAACTGCCAACATCTTTCTCAAATGCCCTTACTGTGGATGCTTGGCTCTGTGATTTTACTCTTGCCTTTAATTCAAGGATTGTTGGCTCAAGAAAAAGTGATCTGTGGGGTGTGTGTTCAATACGTAACTCCTAGAAGGTGTCAGGCTAAGTTTAAAAGGCTGTTAACCTTTATAACTCACTGGCAATATCTTAGCTGGTTATTGTGTCCAGTTCTGGACCCTAGAGTATAAAAAGGGTGTCAAATTTTGAGAATGTGAGGAAGGGAATTTCTAAAATGAAATTAGTTTTTTTAGCATTTTCCATTTTCTGTTTTGATATCATGTTGGCTCAGCTTTTCTTATCTTCTTATGTCAGACTGGCCTGCTGGGAAGATCCCACTACCTCACCGTTACACAGACCAAGAAGCTTAATGTGCTGATAATTGCTTCCATTAAGCTGTTTTGACTCATCCTATCACCAACATTCCCTTTGTTCTACTCACCCCTTCCCCACCTTCTCTCATCCTGAAAACAAACTTGCATCTCTCTCTTTCCCAGTTCTGATAATGTTGCTAATCTGAATCATTGACTGTTTCTCTTTCCACAGGCGCTGCCTGACTTGCGGAGCAGTTCCAGCATTTTCTGTTTTTTCTTTGCTGATTTCCGGCATCTGCAGTTTGTTTTTGATTTTCAATTGCTAGAATGGTGCCAGAGATGAGGAACTTCAGAGAGGGACTGGAAAGGCTGAGTGTACACTCCTCTGAGCAGTGATTTAATAGAGAAATAGTTGAGGGCAATTCAATAGTGAAATTCAAAAATAGGTTTTGAGGCAGTAAATATGGAGAAACTATTCACTGGTAGACTATGCAGATCCAGGTAATTGGGAAAAGAACCAGAGATAGGAAGAGGATTTGTTTTTTACATTTCTCTCTGCTGTTACTTTTAAAAATTAAAGAGCCATTACTTACATTTTGTGTTACGTGTTTAACTATAACTGGCCATAACATCCCTGGTGTTATGGAAATTGTGTTTGTGATTCCGAATATAATCCCAGAATACCTGTTAAAGATTAAGCACCAATGTTGATTGAAACCTTATATGGCATTATTGAAGTCAAGGAACACATACTGTAGATGACAGATCTTGTGGGTGATATATTTGCTGAAGAATTTTAGTTTGGTCTGTGCTAGGAGGCAACCTTGCAGCTTCCAAAGTCTCTGATTAAACTTTGCCTGTCACAGAGCCATGTTCTGTGGAATGACACTGCCTCTGACAACAACCACAATGAAACCCTGTGAAAGCTGGTTCTACATTCAACTGCCTGGTAAAAACTAATGAATAGTTTGGATCATTGGGGAAATATTGGTCACTTTTGTCTTAGGTCTACTGCTTCTCAAGGAGTCTGGGCACCTTTTTATGGGGCAGTATGGTACCACAGTGGTTAAGTTACTGGACCTTTGATCCTGAGGCATGAATTTAAGTCCCCCAGTGGAAATTGGGGAACTTAAATTGAAGTAGCTAAATAAACCTAGATTTTTTTTTAAAGTTACGCTAGTTTCAGTAACAGAAATCTCAAAACTACTGGCTTGTTGTAAAAACCCATCTGATTCACTAATGTCCTTCAGGAAGGAGATCTGCTTTCTTTACTCGGTTTGGTCTATGTGTGACTCTAGACCCGCTAGTGTGGTTGGCTCTAAACTGCTTCTTGAGATCAGGAGCAATTAGGGAGGGACAATGAATGCTTGTGTTGCCTGCAATGGCCCTATCCTGTGTACAAATAAATTAAACAGACATGACGCTTACTGTATCTATGTAACTCTGGGATCAACAGTAAGATCCCTTAGACCTGAATGAGATTTGTTTTGCATGAGAACTCACTGCCTCTCTGTTCTTGCTCTAGATGGACTGAGAAAGATGAGGTTATGATAAGGTCCTTCACAAATCGAAAAGCTATTTTATGTCACAGTAAGGTTATTGCACACACTGACAATTATAACTGGACTCAATTGTCAATACAACCTGTGTCCAATCAATGGTGCAAAACAAAGAACGTGCCACTCTTCCTCACATCACATCATCTTACTTGCCTTAAGCTTGACGCCCAACTGCCAGCGATCGTCTTGACTTCCAGCCTCAATGAAGACTCTTACATTTTTCTCATTTAAAAACCTTCCTACTGGGGATAATGGCTCAAAATGGAAGGCAGAGAACCAAGTGATTTTGAAACCAATAGAAAATTATTTTATTTATGCTGGATAATTCGTAATACTTACTTTAATGTGAGATCCAAACAATTTACATAGATCGCTGATTCAGAAATAGCTGATGTTGCAGTAGAAATTGTTACAAAGGCCACAGTTAACTTATAATCTTCCACATAGCCTGTAACTGCAATAAAGATGCCAGATATCCACAGCCCTAAATAGAAACATACACAGGGCATTGCATTACATAACAGAACGTTGCCAATGAAATTGCATTGCTCAAATGAGAATACATCATTTTGACTGGAATACTTTCGACCAATTTCAATACATTTTGCAAATCAGTATAGTTTCATCTACTAGAATACATTGAACCATTAGGAATAAGGTTTATCATGGAGAACCTGTTCTAACAATAAGATTGCAGTGCACCTGTTGGAATATATTGTTCCAGATAGAATACAATGAGTACTTGACCTTGCCTATGCTTACTGGTTGGTCCATACATTAGCCTGGTGACAGCATTAAACTTCCACGGCTGTCTGGCCAATCACAAATGACCATCTGTAGCTCAATTCATGCTTCCAGCAAATTAAACCATGTGGTCTCCAGTATAACACCTGCACTTTGAACTATACTGAATAGGTAGATATCAAATTTCATGCAATGAAATATTATCCTGCCAAATTAAATAGCGCTCTTCTCTCTGGAACCAAAGCAGAATGAGGAGGAGGAATGAAGAAGATGAGGAGGACAATCAAGGCAGGAGATGATGTAAAGGAATGGTTAATTGCACCAATTCACTTCAGGAACCAGTGCACCACCAACACAATTGAAAGAGTGAGGCAGTCTATGTTTTCATACAGTGTTATGCCATCTCTCAAAGTCAATGATAATAGCTTCCACTCTAATTCTGTTGATTCTGAGATGATGGCAAGTTTCAGGATGGCAAGGTTCAGGAACCTTGGATGACAGGAGATGTAAATTTAATCAAAAAGAGAAAGGAAGAATATGTAAGATTTAGGAAGCTGAAATCAGACAGGGCCATTAAGGAATATAAAGAAAGCAAGAAAGAACTCAAGCAGGGTATTAGGAGGGTCAATAAGGTCGATGAAATGTCCTTGGCAAGTAGGATTAAGGAAAATCCAAAGGCATTTTATGCATACATTAAAAACAAGAGGGTAGCTAGGGAAAAGGTAGGGCCACTCAAGTATAAAGGCAGGAATATATGCTGGATTTGCCAAGAACAACCTGTATGATGGCAAATCCTGGTGTGATGCAATGTTACCTTGGAGGTGGCCCCAAACTCCCACCCATGACAAGGCTGAAAAAGCTTTGGCAGTAGTCCCTGACATTCAGAAGCATTAGTAAGCTTCCAAAAACTTTTCAAATTCAATGAAACAATAGAGCACTACTAAAAGTTAATCAGAATTTAAAATTTAATGAAATAGGCCACTTTAATGCACTTTCAAATAATTAAAACAAACTAAGAAAATTAATTGAAAGAAACATGTCTTAACTAGTTATCTTTGTCTCCTGCAGTCATTCCCCACCATTGAAATTGAAATGAATGGGCTGTTCCTCCCATGCCAGGTCTAACTTGAAGCAGGTTCAGCCAGCACATTCCCTCACAGAAATGCTGGGGAATTCCAACAAGCTCCATGGCAGAATTCCATGAAAAGTCTAACACTGGACTGCGGGCAGCAAAGACACAGGTAAAAACAATTAGCAAATTAAGAATGTTCACATTTGCACAGGGTTCCCAAACTTGAATGCTTTAAGGCAGAGAAAGGCCAACAGTTCAGCAGGGATCTGCCAGCATTTCCCAGCAAATTGCAGCCCATATACAAACTGCTGAGCTGTGTGATGAGTTCAGGAGGTTCTAATCTGCCTAGTTGGAAGATGAAGCACTATTCCTCAGACTTATATTAAGCTTCATATTAATAGTGTAGGAGACTGAGGATTGAGAGGTCAGAATGGCAGCAGGAAGAAGTAAAGTGAGAGGCTACCAGCAGCAGGGTCATATTTGTAGACTGAATGGTTATACATTGTAAAGATGTCACTCCAATTATATTTGGTCTCACCAGTCTAGAGAAGAGTTTGTTGTGAGCAGCAAATGCAGTATACTAATTTTAAAGGAGTCTAATTAAATTGCTATTTCTCCTGGAAAGGCTGCTTGGAGTGAACAAGAGTGTTGTAAAGGAAATGGCCCCCTTGGAATGCAGAAGGGGGTGTGGGTGAGAAGGTGCATTCCATGTCAACCATTGCACTTGTCAGAATACATTGTGCTGATAAGAGTACAGAGGCCCCAAACTACAACTCATCTGATTAGTATTCCAACTGCCATTTTCCTGTGCTACCATGTTTCTGTGCTACTTTCAGAATAATGCCATTTGGCAATTATGTAGTCCTTTGGGGCAGAGGATTTGAACTGGGAAATCTGCCCATTCAATCTGCACCAAGTCAGCCTGGTCCTGTGGCCCATTTACTTCATTTAAAATAAAAGGCTTTGGAGAGAAGTGTAAGCACAAGGTAACTGCCACTTTTAATTTAACTTTGTTGGTTTAAATGAATTTAATTGTTTCCAAGTGCTTTAATTTCTCTTTAATTCATTTCAAAAGTTTTTCCGTTAGTTTAATGGCTTTAATAATATTGTAAAGGTTATTAGGTTTTGATGTTTATCTGCCAGGGTGGCCCTCACTGATCAGCTGGCAATCCAGTTTACCAGCAATGGACTGTGCTAGGAGACTGACTCAAGGTAGTGTTGGAGTTGGTGAGAAGAAACCCGAGGAGCTCAGCAGCTTGCCAGTCAATGGACTATACCTATCAATAAATATCGTCTCTTTCAGAATACTGATCAGAACACCGACAGCTGCGCAGGTCGTTAGGGTTGTTAAGAAGGCGCATGGAGTGTTGGCCTTCATTAGTCGGGGTGTTGAGTTCAAGAGCCATGAGGTGATGTTGCAGCTGTATAGAACTCCAGTTAGACCACACTTGGAGTATAGTGTTCAGTTCTGGTCACCTCATCATAGGAAGGATGTGTAAGCTTTAGAGAGGGTGCAGAGGAGACTTACCAGGATGCTGCCTGGATTGGAGAGCACGCCTTATGAGGATAGGTTGAGTGAGCTAGGGCTTTTCTCTTTGGAGAGAAGGAGGATGAGAGGTGACTTGATGGAGGTGCACAAGATGATAAGCGGCATAGATTGAGTGAACAGTCAGAGACTTTTTCCCAGGGCGACAATGGCTCACACGAGGGGCTATAATATTAAGGTGATTAGAGGAAGGTATAAGGGGGATGTCAGGGGTAAGTTTGTTTTACACAGAGAGTGGTGGGTGCGTGGAATGCACTGCCGCCAGAGGTTTTGGGGCAGATACATTAGGGACATTTAAGAGACTCAGACACATGAATGATAGAGAAATGGAGGGCTATGTGGGAGGGAAGGATTAGATAGATCTCACAGCAGGATAAAATGTCGGCACAACATTGTGGGCTGAAGGACCTGTACTGTGCTGTAATATTTTATGTTCTTTATTGTATGTCACAGAAAACAATGATAAGACATATTCTCACAGAAACAATCAGAATATATCTTTGCAATTGAAATATATTGTCCTCAGGAAAATACAGTTTATCTACAAGAATATACGCTAACAATCAGAATTCATTGTACTGAGAATATATTGTACCCATCAAAATAGATCAATGCACCAATCAGTATACAACATGCCCATTAGAGTACATCAGAGCACTTAGAATATTATCGTACCTGAAACAATACATCCTTTACGGACTGCAAGAGTGGAGAAGTTTTGTGATTTTATCAGGTAATCTGCAAGTTCTCCTCCAAAAATGACGAGAAGCCAGCTGGCAATAAATGGGATGCTGGATGACAAGCCAGTCTGCAGCAAAAATAGCAAATGGCCTGTTAAAATATATCACAAGTTTCCATATAGCAGCAATCCAATTAATTTAAAGGGATTTGTTTTGTTTCATTCACCAGCTAATTTGACAATGGATGAATTAATAATTTAGAGAAAGGAAAACCACAATGTGACACTTGAGGTAAGAGCGATACACCATGGTTGAAGTACAGGAACCACAAACTGACACAGGACCAAAAGTGAAATACAGAAACTACAGAGACATATAATATTCAGAGTCTATATGCAACTTCATATAAAAATGTCCTCTGACATGGTCAAACAAACCATGCAGCATCAACCTGGGCACTAGATTTGGAGGTAAAAATGGCAGACATAACCTGATCCTGCACAATCCTTCTTCCAAATATTTGGTGTCTAATGCCTTAAGTGGGAGAGCTGTCCCACTGACAAGTTTGACGTTGTCACACACAGAATGAAGCTTTTCAATGAACGTGTCAGCCTCTGCTATCATCATCCCTATCCCACCAGCAATACAGGCCCACCAGAGATGGTGACATGGTGATATACGGGAGGGAGGGAATTGCCCTGAGAATTCACAACAATGGCTCTACACTCCGGGAAGTCTCATGGCACAGACAAGGAAACCTTTCGTGATTAACGTATCCATCTTTCCTCAGCCATGGAATCATGTTGAATGCCGCTGGAAGGAACACTGAGTATAGCAAATGGTAGAGGACATCCAGCTCCATCACCAGCACCACCACTGACCTAACTGGTCAAACTGGGAAGGACATATAAACCAGCCTATGTTTGCAGCAGATTGTAAGGGAACTAACATAAGGGAAAAGCTAATTGGCCTCGTCCTCATCAGTCCACCTGTTTTGGATAAACATTCTTGGAGGAGTGATCTTCAGGGGATGAAGTCCCATCTTCACACTGAGGTCGTTATCCATTATGCTGTCTGCATCTACCGTTGTGCTGAGTGGGATAAAGTCGGAGCAGATATCGCAGCTCAAAACTGAGCAACATGATGTGCTGTGGATCATTAGCAGCAGCAGAATTTTATTCCATTCATAATCTATCACCTTCATGATCTAGCACCTTTCCCAGTCTACCACTTGCTTTGTTCTGACTGTCCCTAGTTCACTGAGGAAGGACATGCCAGGAATAGAACCGGGTATACCTGACAATGAAAGTACAGTGGTGCAGCAGGGTAGCATCATGGCGCAGCAGTTAACGCTGCTGTCTCACACTTGCTGGGACCTGCTCCGCCTCCATTCAATGCTGACTTCAGGTGCTGTCTATGCAGAGTTTGCATGTTTTCCCTGTAACCTCATGATCTCCACCAGGCACTCCAGTTCCCTCCCACTTACCAGAGAAATGCCAGTGGGTTAATTGACCACTGTTGATTACCCCTTGGTATAGGTTAGTGACAAAAGGAATCAGAGGGGAGTTGATTGGCATTTGAGAGAGAATAAGTTCCAAAGCTACAGGAGAGGGAGAATGGGACTGTTGGGATTTGCTCTACTGAGCCCTGACATGGACTCAAAGGGCTGAATGGCCTCCTGTCTTGTAATAATTAAGTAAGTAGTGCCATCCTGGCAATGCTATCACACGGAACTCTATTTCTGCTAAGTAGAGGAAACAGCATACTATAAACACAACTAAATGAACTCATAACCAACAAATCAGATGAAAGCTTGCAAACCAGCCCCATGCAGTAGTGAATAGTGATGGACAATCAAACACCAGCCTCCCCTCCTTGGACTCTGTCTTTACCTCTCGTTGTCTTGGTGAAGCAGCCAGCATAATCAAAGACCCCACCCACCCGGGACATTCTCTCCTCTCTCCTCTTCCATCGAGTAGAAGATACAGGAGCCTGAGGGCACGTACCACCAGACTTAAGGACAGCTTCTAACCCACTGTGATAAGACTATTGAACGGTTCCCTTATACAATGAGATGGACTCTAACCTCACAATCTACCTTGTTGTGACCTTGCACCTTATTGTACTGTACTTTCTCTGTAACTGTGACACTTTACTCTGTACTGTTATTGTTTTTACCTGAACTACATTAATGCACTCTGTACTAACCCAATGTAACTGCACTGTGTAATGAATTGACCTGTACGTTTGGTGTGCAGGACAAGTTTTTCACTGTACCTCGGTACAAGTGACGATAATAAACCAATACCAATACATCAAGCCCATGAGTTCTTTTCTTTTTCAATCTTTTTATTAGTTTTCAAATTAATACAGATTGATATATAGCATCAATATTTATACATGTAATACTAAGAGATCAGGATAACAATCACAGCATAGATAGTCATAAAGAACAATAAAATATAAAAAAAATCTGTAGATCCAACTATCTCTTAGTAAATGAATATAATATAAAAGAAAGGAAAGAAAAAGATTTATTATATAAATTTAAAAAAAACCCAAATCAATAAGAAAAATTGTAAACAATATAAACTAAACAAAAAAAATAAATTAAAAAAAAACAAACAACAAAAAGAAAACAAAAACTGGGCTAAAATTTCTCAGTAGAAACAGAGCAATATTATGTCGTCAAGTCCGTTCCTCCAAGTTAAGCCCATGAGTTCAATAAACAGGTTGAAACTCCTGAGACTATTTTCAGCCAGAATAGTCATTCACTGATGCTCAGTTTAGATGCCACCACAACCACTCCCCTTCAATCTTCATTACAGCAATGGTCTAAGTAGCTCTCAGGGGCAATGTGAGTGTGACAATCACTAAAGCCATTCAATACTATCCTTAGTGGCCTGGTGAAATTCCTGTGGTCCAGCAATGACCCAGAGGCCATTCATTGAATGTAGGTGACATAGATTGCATTTTGCCACATCCCAGCAGCCTAAATAAAGTGGTAAATAGGAACCAAATAGAAATTCTTCATGGTCTGGAGTCATTCGAGAAAATGATCGAGATTGCTGGAGGCTAATCACTTCGACACAGATTGGGAAGTTCCTCAGCCCAGTGTCCTCACTCCATCCATCTTCAGCTGTTAATCAATGGTCTTCCTTCCATCATGCATGGGCACATCTGATGATTGTACAGCACCCTGTTCCACTCACTATTCCTCAGGTTACGAGACAGTTCGTCCCCCTGTGTAGCATAATCTGGATGACATTCAGATGGGGCTGAAGCACGGCAGCAACACTCACACCACCTGACAGTCAGTCAATCGCCATTTAAAAATGGAGAAAATCTCACCACTGACTTAGAGAGTCAGCACCATTATGAACACTTTAAGTCTACCATCAAAATACTGGAGGTCATCAGTGACCAGAAGTATAACTGAACCAACCAGAAAGATACTGTGGCTGTACAATCAGAATGGAGGCTGAGTATCCTGTGGTGTGACTCAGCTTCTGACCCCTCTCCAGTCTCCAAGGCACAAGTCAGAAGTGTAATGGAACATTCTCCAATAGATGGGATCATAGCTCCAACAACACAATAGTCACAATGCCATCATATGTTCTAACACCTGCTTAATTGGCATACCATCTACAACCCAGAGCTTCCATTCCCTTCAGCACTGGCATACAGTGGTTATAATGTGTTGTATCTACTAAGACCAATATGGAACTACCAAGTCACCAAGAATTCTTTGGTGGTACCTCCCAAATCTACAACCTCTAGAAAGACAAGATATCCCTGTCATTGCCTGCAAACTTCTCTCTGACATACACAAACCTGACATGGAAATATATCGCCTTTCCTCCACCATCACCAGGTCAAAATACTGGAACTCCCTATCCATCCGCACTGTGGGAGTGCAGCAGTTCAAGAAGACAGTTCACCATCACATTTGCAAGGCAGAATTGAGGGTAGGCTTTAAAAGTTGGCCTTGCCAGCAAAGCTCACATGACATGGTTAAATAAAATCATGAGTCTATGTAAAGATACACCACCCATTAAGAGATGTAAGGTCCATAAAAAGATGCTGGGACCACAAAGAGATAGATGACACCACATTAGGTACAAGGCACATGGTAATGTCTGATTAATATGGATAGGATCCACACACCACAGTGATGTATGGGATCCACAGACAGAAGGTAGAGTTATTGAATAGGAAGATAGGCACCACAGAGATATGGGGCATACTCAGATATGCAGGACCACGTCATTACATAACACATGGTAATAAAGGACCCAAGGAAAGATATAGGCTCCGTGGACAGGTACATGTACAAAGACATATAGAAAGCTGAAGAACTTGGAGGGGTGTTGTGGGCACAGTGGAGAGAGATGTGTTCCCAGGATAGATATTGAATTCAAAGTGATAAGGAGAGCTAGTAGCAGGCAGAGAGCTGGAGGGAGACACAGCATCAATAAACAGATCCAGGATACATGGAAAGAAACAGTATTCATGGAGGGATATGGGTACATGATGAGATAGAGGCACCAGAATGAGGTACAGCAGATGTGGAGAGAGGCAGGACTCACAATAATAACCTTCTCAATACAAATGGTCATTAATTACTAATAAAACACATTTACCTGTTGAATATCAAATTGAAGTATTTCCCCCATGTACATTGTTAATTACTGAAAAATATATTTACCTGCTGAATATCAAATCGTAGTATTTCCTCCATGTATGTTGGCAACATTGTGGTCAAAAAATAATGGAATGTATCACAACCCCAATAACTTATAATAATAGCCCATACTGCTGCAGATTTCATTATGGACAGCCAGGGTATATCGCCCTCATGAGGAGAAACCTATGAGAGTGAGATACAGACATTTATGTTAAATCCAGCAACATGAATGCTCAACAATCACTTTGAAGCAGAATTCATCTTGGATTGTGGCACAAGATGGATGGTCGTCACTGGGTAGCTCATGATTTTCTCTGTCACATATTTTTCCATCAGATCCTTTGCAAAGGAAGTTTAATTGTAGAAAAGGAACTCTTGCCTATTTCAGATTGCTCTGTCAACATTAGCATTCTTGCCACACCCCATTAACCTGACCCCACCCCTCTGTCTCCACCAACCTGTGACAGGATGAAAACAACCTTGTTGACTTCAGACCACAACTTCCAATTATAACAACTTTTAATATTGTTCAGTTCCACAAAGTACGCAGCATTCCAGTGAGAGAGAGTTAATGTTTCATTTTCATGACCTTTCACTCAAAATAGAAACTGGAAGGCAGGTGAGGGAGAAAAACAAAAGCTCTGGTCTGTAACGAGGTGCAATGCAGAAGAGATTCATTGCTGAACGGACTCTGTGATTGTATTTGTTGGTGCATCATCAGTTATAAACGTCCTCAGGCCTCACTGACCTGACCACGAAGTGAAGCAATGATATATTCCCGCTCTGCAGCAGATATGCTCCTGTGGGTTTCAGGTCTGTCACTCGCTATCCAGAACCACAGCAGACTCCAGACCACACCACATGCACCTAAAATCATCAAGAATTCAACAGAGAAATGGTGAGGAAGGAAGCCATAGAACCATAGAACACAACAGCATGGAAAACAGGCCATTCGGCCCTTCTAGTCTGTGCTGAAACTTTATTCGGCTAGTCCCATTGACCTGCACGCAGTCCATAACCCTTCCAACTTTACTGCCAGAAAGGAAATGCACAAATAATTAAACAATCAAAATAATTCAAATATAATTATCACCTAAATCAAATATCTTCTATGATAAATTACTTGAAAGCAGCATCTCAGTGTGTCAGACACTGGCCTCTCACCTCTGGCTCTGGGCCTCAGTGTCAGACACTGGCCTCTCACCTCTGGCTCTGGGCCTCAGTGTGTTAGACACTGGCCCCTCACTTCTGACACAGATCTCAGAGTCTCACTATTGGTACTGGGTCTCAGTTTATCAGAGATGAGACGCCAGTGTCTGCCACACTGAGACCGTGCTTGAGGCCAGACACTGGCCTCTGTCCTCTGGTACTGAGTCTCAATGTGTCAGGCACAGGCCTCTCTCCTCTGGCACTGGGTCTCAATATATCAGATATTGACCTCTTACCTCTGGTGCTAAACTTAGTGTGTCAGACACTGGGCACACAGAAATGTGCAGCTCATGGCAAGCACTAATAAGTGTCAGGCATGGACCAGATTTCCAAGCAATATTTATAAAGCAAGCTTCAGGAGGCTCAGAATGCTACATCAGATGGTGGCAGGTATCCACAGCCTTACAGAGACCTGCTCCCTGCTGGATCTAAAGGCAATGTGTTATCAGTGGCTGTCACAGTGACCGTCACCCTTAAGATTTTTGTCTCCAGCCGCTTCCAGGATCTCCTAATCCGTTTGTCACAGATATGACTTCTAAGCTACTGGTTACTGTTACTGATAAGATGTTTGGTAGGCACCAAATAACGTGAACTTCACCTGACGTAACACTGTTCAGAACAAGTTGACACTCTGGTTTATGTCTATCTGGCTAATCACAGATGCAGGGCATAATCTGCTGCAGATGAGATGCAGTCAATGCACCCCGAGATCAGTCAGGAGTATTGTGTGAAGAGCATGGGCTTCCACTTCTTCAATGTACATCTGCTGCACAATCACTGGAGGTGTGTGCAAGTTTTTCTGGGAGCTGCTACAACACTGTTGTCCTCAGCAGTCCAATTCTTTGATATCCTTGGATCACAGGGTGGCTTTTGGGAGACCAGGAATACCCATTTAGCGACAAGGAAAGGCTGGACAAACTTTGATTGTTTTTTCTGGAGTGTTTTAGGCTGAGGGGTGACCTGATAGAACTACATACAATGATGAGAGGCTTAGGTCAGGTAATCAGAGTCTTTTCCCCAGGGTGGAAATGTCAAATACTAGAGGGCATAGATTTAAGGTGAGAGTGGGAAAGTTTAAAAGAAATGTGCGAGGCAAGTATTTATTTTACACAGAGAGTGTAGGTGGCTGGAATGCGCTGCTGGGGAAGTGGTGGAAGCAGATACGAATGGCCATGATGTCTGCACATTTGACAGCAACATGTTTTGGAGCTGCAGGAGGAACATTATCTGTGGTTAAATCTGAGGAGTAAGAAGGCAATGAGAGCAATGCAGTACCAGATACTCATGTTGCTATGAGCAATGTCCTAATTGATTCAAAGTTCATTTAGTTCCATGCAAAGTGCTCTGTCTGCCTGCACTCCAACCCCTCATGCCCATTTTAATACAATTGAAACAGAGCTGTCTTGCAAACATTCACCCCGTTTACATCCCTTCAGTGGTCTTCAGGAATTATTTGGTTCCCATTCATCATCAAGCAAGTTTAAGGGCAACATGTCATCCTGCAACCAAAAAGGAGCACAGTGATAAAATTATGAGATTCTGCGAACAAATCCAGGCTCCACAATGTAGCACTTCCTCATGCACTCTTGGTGTATACCCTTGTGTAACTGCAAGGCTTTACTTTTCCTTTTCCCAAGTTAAACACCCCTTGAGTGGTCCATCAGAGGTCAACCAAAGTGCTCAGAACCCTGACCTTTTGTGCTTCTGGCCGACAACCTCTGGTTTTGAAACCTCTGAGGTGCCCATCAAAGACCTGCTCCACCTATAACAATGAAGGTCCCAGTGGAGAGAAAAGAGACGAATTGATTAAATGTTGCAACTTATAATTAACTAATATAAGATATATAAGATAAGATATTTATTTATTAGTCACATGTACATCGAAACACACAGTGAAATGTGTCTTTTTGCATTACTGAGAACATGCTGGGGGCAGCCCACAAGTGTCGCCACTTCATCAATAGAACTGAGTGTTGTATCACAAGTGTGTACGTGTGCCTGTATTATATTTCATTCTGTCACCAGATAGTTGGGAAATGCCCATCTTTGCATCAGCACTGGCTGGGGATACAGATCTCTTGTGCTTCCTCCTCTGAGTTTTGAGCTGTGAGATATGTGGAGGGCAACCTCTGGTTCAATCCCTCTCCTCGGGTTTTGTCATGTTTCTCCAGCAGTGCTGAAGGAAAAGACTATTAGTAACTATAATGAAACGTGTTCACCCTGTGGATGGAGTACATGTCAGAAACAGAAAGAAATTGCAAAAACATTAAGCTGAGTGGCAGTGGCTAATGGATAGGTGAGGACATGTGGAGTATCAGAGAAAGAGAAGGATGGTTATGTTAGCAAGGTGACTGGGTTTGAAACGGATGTTGGTCTAGCAGGATTGACAAAGCGAGTAGGGTGGGGTGGGAGTGACATGAACAGCAGAATTTAGATAACCAATCCAGTTAGGTCATTAAAACCATTCCTGCACTGAGTCCAGAAATGTGACAGGATGTTTCTACTGATGATCTCATTAGTCACATCTTCTCTGTACCACTTCCAGATTTCTTCCTCTAATTCCTGCCTAGGAGTATCTTTGTCCTGCTGTTCACAGATCACAGTTGTACAACAAGAGAGGCTCCATTAATGGGGTGAGAGTGTCTTTCTGTATCCTTAATACAATTTTTAATCTTGTCTTGCTTCCAATTTTAGCTTCTCCAAATTCCATCATTTAATTGGGCCTTTAAGTACTGGAGCTGAGATCCTGTCAACCAAGTCCTCATCACACTCGCAGCCAATTGACTTCAAGCCTGGGAGTAAAGTGGCTCCCAGTCAACAACAGAGCCTTGAAGTCTTTTAACAGCCTCACAAGTACTTAGGAAAAAACTAACTTGAACTCTCACCAATTATGTAGAAGGAATATGCCCAACCCACGTGATAGCAGATTGCCCCAGATATCGGCAGGCTGATAAAAATTCCAAAGTACATGCCTAAAACAGAAAGAATGAGAACATATTATTCTATTGAATTAGAGATCCAGGAGCCGTAAAGCAAAGTTATAATCAGATTCCTGGGTCAATGTCTTTCCATGAACACAGACCACAGCCCAAAGATAAGCAGTGAGGTACTTGGCCATGCAGCTCATGAAGTCCCAGCATGATCTTGGTCTGTATCGAACTGATTGATGCAGACATTCCCTGGATCTCAACCTCCCTGAATCAAGGAATGATTAACGATCAGCCAAGGCTCCAACATGGGCCCTTGCCTGTTGGTGCCTTCTACTAATTTTATTAATTAGGTGATCTTGGATGAGATTTCCTCTGCCTGCCTCAACTTGCTGACAGACAGTGGGTCATTTCGCCTGGAACCTTGCTGACAGACAACAGACTGGTGGAGACTGTCACATCGGTTGCACAAGATAATGTGGAATAACACTGAGTACAAGTAGATTGTTTGGCCCAACTCTGCCGGTCTTTGTAATTCCTGACCCACTTCCTGTGCCTTACCTTTCAGCACAGTTTCCCATTTGCTTTTCTCTCCTGTGTTCCTCCAGTTTTCTCAAGCCATGCTCACAGAGAGCAGAACCTCATCAATTTATCCTTTTGGTCCAGCCTTAGATTGTCTCAAGTTACGGCTGGGTTACTTCAAAGTGAAACACATCCTGCAGGAGAGATGGACAAAACGTGGACCTGATCTATGACTTTGTGAGTCTTGTACGAGCCAGCTGGGTTTGCAGGATCACTGGAGCTAGGTGCTGGGGGCACTAGGATTCAGTTTTCCATGCTTGAGAGACATGTTCTTGCAAGACACTGCAAACTCAGGCCAGTTGTAGCAGAGCAGCTTTTACAGGGAGTTGCTGATCAGATGTTTTCTCTCACTTATCTTTCTCTACTTTAAGAACAGATTAAAACAAGAATAGAAAAGCACCCATATTGCCTCTGTTTGTGATATTATCATAAGCTTCTGCAGACCCAATGACCTCTCTGCTCTCTGCCTCCTGAGCCTTGAACTCAGAAAGAGCACCTCATCCTTCAACCAGGCATCTTACAGCCTTCTGGACTCAGCAGTTTCAGATAATCGGCATCTTTGGTATTTGATTTCAGCTATCACAGAATCACAGAATCATAGAAATATACAGCACAGAAATGGGCCGTTATGGCCCACCTTGTCCGTGCCGGCCGTGATACCTATCTATGCTAATCCCATTTGCCTGCGTTAGGACTGTGTGCCAAGGCTGGGGTGTCTCTCTTTCAATTCCACCTTCCTCCCTCTCTGTCTCTCTCACCACACCCTTCATTCATATTTCTCTCATCCACTTATTCTCTCCTGACGTCTCTCCATCCTTCAGTGCCCTCTCCACATCCTCCACTGCTGCTTCTCTCCCACTTTCTACTCCTGTCTCTCCACACTCTCCATTCACGTCTCCATATACTATCCTCCTGTCTCTTTACATATTCTCTCTTCATCCTCCAGACACATATCTCCCCATCCTCTCTCACTCTCTCTCCACCCTAACCACCTGTCTCTCTCTCCATCCTCCCCTCCTGTCCCTCTCTCTCTCGAACTTCACTCCCATCTCTTTCCAGCCTCCATTGCTCTCTCTTGCTCCATTGTTCAGACCCGTCCCTTTGTTCACAATTCATGCTTGCTCCTAACCCCATCCTTCTGATCACTCTCTCCCCATCCTCAAACGTCTCTCTCTCTCTCTCTCCATATCCTTGCTCCCCATCTTTCACACTTCTCTGTCTTCTTCACTACTGTGCCACCCTCTGCCCCTCTCTACCTCTCTCTCTCTTGCCATCTCTCCAACCTTAACTCCTGGTCCCTTTCCCTTCATGCATGACTCCCACTCACACAAAGATTCCCACATTTCAAACTGTGCTAACTCACCTGAATAAACTATGCCGAGGAGTCTAGACCGTTCGAGTGTCGGAGCCCACTCTGACCAGACAGCACTTATTGCAGGTAAAATTGAACTCTAGTGATATGTAAAATAAATTTTGGAAAATTTCAGATATTTCAAACTTGTTCAACAGTCAAAAACATGAAGAATCAAGTGCTGCTGATAGCTCAGGGATGCTCAGAATAAATTTTGCCTGCATTTTACTCCATTGTATGCCCAAGAGACACATGTGGGACCTTGCTTCTAACTGATGGATAAGGTGGATCTGGATCCACAGGAGAACAGGCAGATGATTGGTGCCCATTCTCACCACCATGAAGCCCATGCCTCAAACATGCTGGTAATGAGAAGATGGCACCAAGCAGGCATTATCCGACTACTCATCACTGTTCTGTGGAGAGTGCAAAGGAATGAATGTTCCTTGTCGATGACCTTTGTCAGAACTTTAAAAAAGAGAAAACAAGTGCTTTTTCAATTGGAGGTTTGGGGAGAAGTGAAGAGAACAAAGGGAATGTCAAGGATAGGGTGGAGACCAAGTTTGGACAAGTAGATGAGTGCTTTTGGTGTTGTCTGAGAAAGGGAAATGACTGCTTGTTAATCCAGACTGATCTGCTGTGATTAACATGCCCGATGTAGAATGAGGGTAATGATCTGGCCAGATGAAAATATTTTTGCAAACTCCCACTGAAGCCTAAACAAACTACAGCCAAAAAGCAAATATCAATCCTTATAAAGTACCTCTACCAAACCTGCTAGGACTCTCAGTGCAATGACATAGGAAGCCCCCAGATCTGCTGCAAGTGGAATCAGAAGTGTGGGGACAGCACTGCCAAGTACTCCACCACCAACAAGTAGCTTCCCTCCCACTCTGTCTGCAACGAATCCAGAAGCGATTTGGAAAACAGAATAGCCATAATAGAAGGCACTTAGAATCCATCCCTGGGTATCAGGGCTCCAGTCGTAGACCTTGTCCTGGAACAAATGGCATGTATGAGAGAGTCAGATTGGATGGTTGGCTATTAAAATGTACAGGGACTGGGGAGAAGGATTAAAAGAGATGGAATAGAGAAAATAAGCATATGTAGGAAATGCAGAGGAAATAGCAGCGTGAGAAGGAGAGAATGATTAAAGTGGGTAGGTTAGTGGGAAGTACAAGGAAAGGACAGGATCACTGGATTAGACTGGGTGGTATATAGGGTGTATATAGTATATAGTGTATATATAAATATATAGGGTGAGGGTTCTAAATAGTGAGAAGGAAAGTGACATTAAATTGAGTGGAATAGCACAGCATATGGGAAATGAGCAAAGAAGAACTAGAGTAGGTACAACGTTAATGGGGATTGAGCAGGGAAGTGGAATTAGACTGGATAGACTGGGTGTCACCTTAAAGTGTGTGACAAATGAGGGAGAATATGAGCGTAAGCCAGAGTGAGGGATGGACTGGGTGTGTACTAAGGGCATGAAGAGTGAGCAAGAGTGGAGTTCTCTAAGTGTTGAGGGAGCGAGCACGGATTAGGTTAAATGCAATATTGAGAGGCATTGGGGGTTTGAAGAAAGTGGAATTAAACTGTCTATGATGTGTGGATAAGGGAAGTGGTGAGGTATACATTTAGATTTATCTACTACTAGTCTAATCACATTTTCTTGCTATTTTCTCCTTCCTTTTGACACTTGTCTCAAACTAACTCCACCCTCCATAGCTGTTAATATCACATGCAGTCTAACCCTCACCCTTGCTCACACTCACTTTCTCACGCATTTGTCACACATTTTAAGGTAACACCCAATCCATCCCCACCCTCTCCAGTACTCCTGCATTTTCAAATCCTTTAATAATCCACCAGGTCAATCCCAATTCTTTCACTCATTCATCATATCCTTTACATTCAAAATGTACACTGTTACTGTCCTTATTCCCTACACTCACTAATATTCCATCCAAACTAATCCTAATTATCCGGAATAGTTTGATGTTACATTATTGCTTCTTTCCTGAATGTTTTACATCTCATATAGACTGACTCCATTTCTCTGTTCATTCCCTGTGCCCAACAGTAGTTTATCAGGTCTAATCCATTCTACTGCTCACCTCCCACACCCCATTAATATCCTGCCCACTACTCTCCTGCTCCCTCTTTTTAACGTTTCATTAAACTGGTCACTCCTCGTACTCCTTATTTTAGTCTGGTGGAAATTTAAAATCTATTGGGAATGAGGAAGAGAGGAAGATTAGATTGGTCGATGCATTAAAAATGTGGTTAATGGGTAAGGCTAGATTAGCTGGAATATCAGAGCGTGGGAATTAGAAAGGGAGCGAGAAGGAAAGTGGGAAGGAGAGCACTATTACACCAGGTGGGATATTAAAAGATGCAAGGGAAAAGAGTTGGTGTGACTAGACTGGGTGAAAAGGTAGAATATGAGGAGGGCAGAAAGAAGTAAGCAAGCAGTGTGGGTACTATAATTCAGTGGATAATTGTGGTTGGGAAATGCAGGGGAAGCGGAAAGAGCAAGGAAGTAGAATTAGCCTGGAGAGGATTTCAAAGGGCATGGAGAGCTGAGCAGGGCAGTGGTATTAGTCTTGGTGAAAGGCGCAGAGTGTGAATAGGAAGGTTTTTCGATAAATTGAGATATTAAAGGGTTGTGTTCAGGAGGATTATGAATTGACCAGGTGAGAGACTAAAAGCAAGGGCCAATGAAGCAGGACAAGATTAGACTTTTGGGCAGTTAAAGAGTAGAATTATTTGGTTGAAATAATGAAAGTGTGCAATGAGTGAGAGGGAGAATGGGATTAGTGTGGTGGGATATTGACAGGTACAAAGTACGGGCAGATGTAGTCTGAATGGGAGATTAAAGGGTACAGAGATGGAAGAGGAGAATGGAATTAGTCTGGGTGTGATAATAAAGGAATAGAGGGTGAATGGTATATTAAAGAGTACAGAAATAGAACAGGAGAGCGGAATTAGTCTGAAGATAGTAATAAAGGGTGAATAGAAGAGCATAAGTAGTCTGGATGAGGTATTAAGAGAAATTGTGGTACAGGGTGCTTTCGAAACAACCTGCACGTCTTCCCTCCCAACAAAGTTTCCCCTCAATATTACCAACACCCCATCAATCTTCCATCCCCACACCATTACCTCTGCCCCATGGCAATGCTACCTTGCCCCACAATACCTATATGCAACCTGCAATCTCTAACTCATCTGCAATTTCCAAATACCCTGCCTGCCACAAGCTCTGATTGCCCTGCAAACTCTGACAAACCTCCCCCCACCACCCCCCATCCATTCCAAAGCCCTATCCTACCCCCGGAACTCTATTGACCCAACAACTACTGTTAAGCTATTTTCCTGCCAGATTGTCACTCAACCTGTCAATCAGACTGTCAATCATCCCATCCATTAGTCCATCAGCCAGGCTGTCTGACAGTTGAGCAGGAAATCCATTTAGAAAAGTTTTAAAACTGTCCTGTAGTTAATTTCATCGGAAGATCTGGGAGTTCCTCACCTCACTCTGTTAACAATACCAAGTAAATATTGGAAATTGTTCCCCCATTTACAAAGCCCATGGTCCAATACACTTTGTTAACAGCCTCTCAACAGCCCAGCCACTTTCAAAGGTGATCTGATCATCCAGGTCTTTCTTTTCCTGTAACCCCCATTTAATCTGATGCCTTTCTTCATTTTCACCAATTGGGATGTGCCTTAATCTTTCACCAGGCCATCTACGGCTTCCTGAAATCTGTTGCTGTCCTTATCACTTTACTCCTTTTCCAACCTTTTTGTCATCTGGAAATAATTGAGTTTCTATCCAGATCAATAACCCACATCGAAATATCAATAGTACCAATAGGAACCCCTTGAGAGTACAATACATTTCCTGGCACTCTGAAGAATCACGGTTGACCACATGCACTGTATTCTATGTTCCTCAGCAATTTACATACCTGCTTCAAGTTGTGTTGGGATGTAAAATTTGAGTGTGTTTGGTTGAAGCCGCTAATTCCTGGTGAGCTCACATAATTATTAACCATCACCACAATAGCAATACTGATATTAACACATAATGACATAAGCAATGTTATTCCGAGAAAGGTGAGGACTGCCAACTTGTATCGCAGTGAGCAACATACTGGTTTATGAAAGAAAATAAGCACAACATTAGTTTGCTGGCAACACGCTTCAGATCACATCTACAGTAAATGCAAACTTTGCAACTCCACCAACTTTGCAGGTAAAATATTTGTCCAGGTCAATAATTATCCAAGCAACGTTCAGCAGTAAACAACATTTAATCAAAATGTTATATATGGATGACAAGGAGAATATTTAAATTATTATACCATTTTACAGCAAAGTGTTCACTTTAAATTTAAATAAGAGTGGAAGTAAAAAGTATAAGAAGAGACAACATGGTACACAAACTATCTAAGACAACTAACGATGTCTAATGAGGCAGCAAGTCTATGTCACTAAAATATTGAACAAATCTATAATTAGGAACATGAGAACATAAGAACTAATAGCAGGAGTTAGCCATGTGCCCTACTGAGTCATAAATAAGTATATAACAGGGAGAATGTGAAGTCTAATGCAGGTATAAAATTAATATATGGCAAAATTATTACACAAGTATCTGGTTAAGAAAATGTGAAGGAAGTCTTCCATAACTGATTCAACAGGACACAGTGATGATAATATAAGAGTCCAACAAGAAAATCTTATCCATTAGTAATGATGAAGGTGTAGAGTGTCCCATCAGTGCGCATAACCTTGACCATTATTTAGAGTGCTGATAGACATTTGGTACGGAAAGGATTTCAAGCTCAGAACATTAAAGAGGAAACTTACTTTTATTATCTTTATCAGTGCCCAGGATTGCACATCTTTCACTAACGTTAGAAGTACTTGAATCTTCAGCTCTTGAGGAAATCTGCAAATTGATATTTTTACTTGTGCATTGCTTCATTCTGCACTGTATCCTGTCCTATGTATTGTGAAGATAATGGGCTGTACTGTGGCAGGGCATTTGTTTTGTATAGCATTAGGAAATGCAAATCCATTAGAACTGTGATATTATTCTGAACTCTTTGTCCTCTGGCTAATTTTTTATAACCACCAAGTTTGTTCCTATGGTTATCTGGCAAGCTGGACCTCATTAATATTGAAATGTTGGTGCTCTGATCTGATGTGGGAGCCATCAGCATAGGCTGAGAGTAGACAAGGTCAATGATCAGTGGAGGCCAAGGTTAGTACTTGGGACTAAGAAGGAATCATTGGGGATCTCCTTCTGTCCAATTCCCTATCACATCCCTTCATAATCCCTATCCCTCAATCCTTAGTCCTCAGCAGTTTTCCGTGACTGTACAATTTCCCATCCAACATATCCCACTATTCTAGCAATCCTGAACTAAATAACACCCATTAATTAAGATGAATCAGCAGATGGAATAGGGAAAGGTTAGGATCCAAAGGTTAGGCCACTATTCCCACACTGCAGATTGAGAGTTCCTCAATGGTTCCCTTCCACCCTGGCCTCCTCTGTGCTTCATTCACAGATAAAAGAGAAAAGAGAAGACCATTCAGCCCCTCTGAGTAATCCTTGATTTCAGATAGATCATGGTTGACCTGTATCTCAACTCCTTTTACTGGTCTCACTGAAGTTCTGCTCAAAGGATCACAAGCTGTGAAAATCGAACAGGAAAATTAACTTTAGTATTGCCCAGTACTGCACATCTTTCACTAACTCACCAACAACAGCATCTTTCCTCAAGAAAGGACAACAAGCATCAAAACAATGATCATCTAATATCAACTTCACAGAGATGGTTATGTGGAGACATATGGACCAAACTTCATTAATATGGTGAAAGTGAGGTTAAGCATTTGTGCTACTCGTATAGTTAGAAACATTGAAGTATTTATTGCATGAAAGTATTAACTGCCTAATGTAATAGTAGTGGTCAGGTGCTGTGATCAGGGAGGAAATCATACAAGGTAAGAAAGAATGGAAGGGTGATGAGGCAGCACTCTTTACTCTTTACTCTGTACTGTTATTGTTTCTACCTGTACTATCTCAATGCACTCTGTACCAACTCAATGTAACTGCACTGTGTAATAAATTGACCTGTACGATCGGTATGCAAGACAAGTTTTTCACTGTACCTTGGTACAAGCGACAATAATAAACCAATACCAATACCAACTAATGGGTTTTCAGCAGAACTGAAGAACAACAGTTTGTGCCCCTAGACATACAAGTTAGCTGGTTAATTGGCTGCTGTAAGTTGCCCCTGGTGTGTGAATAAGATGTAGATTCTGGGGAGAGTTGAAAAACACGATGATGCTGGAAGAACTCAGCAGGCCAGGCAGCATCCGTGGAGAAAAGCAGGGGGTCAACGTTTCGGGTCAGGACCCTTCTTCAGGACTGAAGATAGGAAAAGGGGAAGCCCGATATATAGGAGGGAAAAGCAGAGCAGTGATAGGTGGACAAAAGAGGGGAGGTGGGGTGGGCACAGGGTGGTGATAGGTAGATGCAGGTAAGAGACAGAGATAGGCAGGTGCAGGGGAGGAGGGGAGAGCAGATCCACTGGGGGGTGGGTCAAAGGTAAGGAGAGATAGAGAAAAAGAGAATAAAAAAGGCTAGGAGAGGGAAGAAGAGAAGAAGCATAATGGGGGGGGGGGGGTGTGGCGAAGGGGGTGGGGATTACCTAAAGTGGGAGAATTCAATGATCGTGCCGTTAGGCTGCAAGATTCCAAGACAGAAAATGAGGTGCTGTTCCTCCAGTTTGCGCTTGGAATTCTCCCAGCAGTGGAGGAGGCCGAGGACTGGCATATCAGTGATAGTGTGGGAGGGGGAGTTGAAGTGACTGGCAACGGGGAGATGCAGATCGCATCTGAGGAGAGTTGATGGGAATGTGGGGAGAATAAAATTGGAGTAATGTAAAATTAATGTAAATAGTTTCTTGATGGGTGGCTGAAGGGCCTGTTTCCATGCTGTGTAACTCAATGACAATTCGTTGGTCGGTCTGGAGTCACATTTGGGCCAGACCATGTAAAGAGGGCATATCTTCTTCCCTGAAGGATATAGATAAACTATGGGTTTTTACGACTCCAGTAGCTGCCATAACTTCTACTTGCTTGTTAACTTCTACATTTATTTAGTTGCTTGAATTTAAATTCCTGTGGTGGGATTTCAACTCCTATCTCTGGATCAATTTCTAAGAACTGCTCAATATTCGGCTGATAACTGACCACAATGCTACGAGCATGAAACCAACTGGAAAATTTTAGCAAGGTTGGAATTGTAACCAGAACAAAGCAACAATAATGAAGTCAATAGAAAGCAGAGGCCTCTGACTATATGATTGTAAGTTCAAAAGATGTGCAGAAGGAATGATCAGGAAGATGGATGGACATGGTCCCTGTGACCCATGGAGCTACCAATGCAAGCCATTGGCAGACAACAATTGCACTGGGTTTTGCCGACATTTCCCTACTGGGCAGCCGACTCTGCGAGTCGAGTGAGGCAGGTATGGCGTCATTATAGCACAACTTGAGATTTTAACATTGTCCCATTAGCTCCCTGAAATTTCAGGGCTTTGGTAATGGTGAGGAAAGGGTGCAGATCACCCATATGTGTGATTTTAACCTCATTTTCCGCAGTCCCACTACAAGCAAGTTAGGTTAAAATTGGGGCTGCAGGAACCTTCCCCATCAAAATGTTTCCATCTGTTCCTGCTAAAGTTCTGATCAGTTTGTGGAAGAGCTACAGTCATAATCCAGTAGGTACACGCAGGACAGTGGTGAAACAAAACAGAGCACCAAAGAGTTAATGTCCTGTGGTGAGCTTGACTGTACCAGGCCAGGACAGCGGATTGGCAGGAATTCAGTCATTTACAAATCAAATTGAACGAGATCCTTCTGCTGCTGTTCTGATCATAATCAGCAGCTGCTTAAAGTTTGATCTATTTTAAGTTGTTTTGCTAACTGTTTAACCCTTGATTTTCTGAACTGGTTTAAATTGCAAATAGTCTGTGAGTTTTAAAGTGTTGCATGAGGGGTGGCAGCGGGTGAGTTCATTTAAATTTGCAGAAATAGAATATGTAAACAAGTGAGCAATTGAAAAGGTTGTTACAGGTTTCTTAAATCTGTGTTGGGAGGATATTTGAATATTAATCTTACGTTTCAGAGGAGTAGGATGTGACCAGAAGAAAGATTATTTGAAATAAATCTGCAGGACCTACTAGTCTCAAGTGGCAGTGTCTCTTTATGAAGCTCTGTGAATGTGTAAGGGACCCATCCATCCATCTTTTATTCTCTGGAATATGTTAAAGTTTTTCACCTTAAATTAAAGGAAATTAACTTCTCTTTGCATTTTTTTCAGTTACTTGCAAAGATTCTGAAAGAAGGAAAGCACAAGCATGGATTTTGTTTTTCTCATATCTCTCTTTTGAGTTTGTGTTCTTTTATTTCGTTACCATGGAACTGATATGAGAGAGAACAAAAGGTCTAGATTTCACACCAGCTATGTGGAATCCAGGTCAATGTGTGGAAAATATGAGTATCTCTTATCCCAGATATGAGATTCCCATGTTTTAGGGAGAAATGGGCATTTTGGGAAATTGATCATTTGTATTTACCTAAATTGGAAAATTGAGATTGGTATGTTGGGAGATAGTTTGGAAGAATTGGGTGTAATGTCAAATGTTGCGTTTCCTAATCACAAAGACTTCTGACATCCTGATGAGGTGTTGGAATTCTTTCAGAAAGCTTGATGTGATGTAATCACAGTCTTGTAAAATGCAAATGACCAGCCAGAATTAAAATCATTCTGGTCTCCTAGAACGCAAATGTGATTGAAGTTCAGCACTTGATCAGTAAAATGCAAATAAGGGTTCGGTTTAGATCAGAGATTGAGCCAAACAGCAGCCATCCATTGCTGACCAGAGGGAGAGAAGGCAAACCAAGGGATGCAGTCAGCCACCAAACAGTTTCATAGAACATAGAACATAGAATAATTACAGCACAATTCAGGCCCACAAATCTGTGCCGAACATGTCCCTACCCTAGAAATTACTAGGCTTACCCATAGCCCTCTATTTTACTCAGCTCCATGCACCTATCTAACAGTCTCCTGAAAGATCCTATCGTATCAGCCTCCACCACCATTTCCGGCAGCCCATTCCACGCACTCACCAGTCTCTGAGTAAAAAACTTACCCCTGACATCTCTATACCTACTCCCCAGCACCTTAAACCTATGTCCTCTTGTGGCCACCAATTCAGCCCTGGGGAAAAGCCTCTGACTATCCACCCTATCAATACCCCTCATCATCTTATACACCTCAGTCAGGTCTCCCCTCATCCTCTGTCTCTCCAAGGAGAAAAGGCCGAGTTCCCTCAGCCTGCTTTCATAAGGCATGCTCCGCATTCCAGGCAGCATCCTTGTAAATCTCCTCTGCACCCTCTCTATGGCTTCCACATCTTTCCTGTAGTGAGGCGACCAGAACTGAGCACAATATTCCAAGTGGGGTCTGACCAGGGATCTATATAGCTGCAACATTACCTCCCGGCTCCTAAATTCAATTCCCCGATTGATGAAGGATAATACACCATATGCCTTCTTAACCACAGAGTCAACCTGCGCAGCCGCTTTGAGCGTCCTGTGGACTCGGACCCCAAGATCCCTCTGATCCTCCACACTGCCAAGAGTCCTACCATTAATACAATATTCTGCCAACATATTTGACCTACCAAAATGAACCACTTCACACTTATCTGGGTTGAACTGCATCTGCCACTTCTCAGCCCAACTCTGCATCCTATCTATGTCCCTCTGTAACCTCTGACAGCCGTCCAAACTATCCACAACACCCCCAACCTTTGTGTCATCCCCAAACTTACTAACCCACCCCTCCACTTCCTCATCCAGGTCATTTATAAAAATCGGAAATAGTAAGGGTCCCAGTACAGACCCCTGAGGTACACCACTGGTCACCGACCTCCACTCAGAATACGACCCTTCAACAACCATTCTTTGCCTTCTGTGGGCCAGCCAGTTCTGGATCCACACTGCAATGTCCCCTTGGATCCCATGTCTCCTCAACTTCTCCGTAAGCCTCGCATGGGGTACCTTATCAAACACCTTGCTGAAATCCATATACACTACATCTACTACTCTCCCTTCATCGATGTGCTTAGTCACATCCTCAAAAAATTCAATCAGGCTCGTAAGGCAGGACCTGCCCTTAACAAAGCCTGATTGCATCTCATTGCATCTATGGCTCTGGTCTCCGTATTGCTCATTCAAAGTCATAACACCGACTCCCTACAGTTAAAAGACACTGACTCTTCATAATAATCAAAGACCCCACCCACCTGGGTCATTCTCCCTTCTCTCCTCTTCCATCGGGTAGAAGATGCAGGAGCCTGAGGCACATACCACCAGGCTCAAGGACAGCTTCTACCCCACAGTGATGAGACTATCGAATGGTTCCCTTATACAATGAGATGGACTATGACCTCACGATCTACCTTGTTGTGACCTTGCACCTTATTGCACTGCACTTTCTCTGTACTGTGACACTTTACTCTGTACTGTTATTGTTTTTACCTGCACTACATCAATGCACTCTGTCCTAACTCAATGTAACTGCACTGTGTGATGAATTGTCCTGTACGATCGGTATGCAAGACAAGTTTTTCACTGTACCTCGGTAAAAGTGACAATAATAAACCAATACCAATACCAATAAACAGGCACAGACTCTCCAAGTTTAAACATAACTGGTAGGGAAGCTATTAGAGTGGATTCTCAGGGATAGCATTTATTCAGATTTGAAAGAATGTGGGCCAGTTGACATGGCTGTGTGCAGGGCCCATCTCGTCTTACAAATTTGATTATTTGAGGAGGTGACGAAGGTGATTGATGAGGATAGGGCAGTGGATATTGTCTACGTGGACTTTAGTAAGGTGTTTGACAAGGTCCCTCAGGGTAGGTTGATCAGGAAGAATAAAATGCTTGGGATCCACGGTGACTTACAAGTTGGGGCAAGCCAATTCTGAAACTCAGAAGACAGAGGGTAATGATGGAAGGGTGTTATTCTGGTTGGTGTTCCGCAGGGATCAGTACTGGGACCTCTGTTATTTGTACTATATATATAAATGACTTGGATGTAAATGTAGATGGGTGGGTCCCTGTTAGCCTACTGCCAGTGGCAAGGAAAATGCTGGAATCTATAATAATAAGTCTGAGCAGAATCAACATAGAGTTATCAAAGGAAAATTTATGATTGACTAATAGACTAGAATTCCTTGAGGATGTGATATTCTAGTCTATTAGCCAATCGTAAACTGTATACTTTCCCCTTACAAATGACCTCCTAAAATGCAACACCTCACACTTGTCCAGATTAAACTCCACCTGCCATTTCTCTGCCCATATCTGTATCTTGCTGTATCCTTTGACAACCTTCTTCACTGTCTGCAACCCGCCAATTTGTGTGTCGTCTGTAAACTTACTAACCCACCTGTGTCCGCCACCATCTTGTGCCAAATGACTTCCGGCTCTGTTTCCAGGCCTCCCAGTTTAGCCCCAAAGAGGATCCCAGATACTTACGTTCCATTGACTGCTACTCCTTCCGCTTCTCCCGCCGGATTCTGCACACCACCCTCGCCGCCATGCGGAGATCATGTCTGTCCACGGCCTCCTCTACTGCCACGTTGAGGCCAGATGCCGACTGGAGGAACAACACCTCATAATCTTCCTTGGTCGTCTCCAACCTGACGGCCTCAACATCAATTTCTCTAACTCCCAGCAACCCCTCCCTTCTTTCCCCTGTTGTCACTGATATAAACTGGACTCTGACACTGGCACTCGTTCTCAAGCAATCTTTATTTTACTTGTGTACAAAGAGAACAGTCCGGCCCCTATCATTGGTATTGGTTTATTATTGTCACTTGTACCGAGGGACAGTGAAAAACTTATCTTGCAAACTGATCGTACAGGTCAATTCATTACACAGTGCAGTAACATTGAGTTAGTACAGAGTGCATTGATGTAGTACAGGTAAAAACAATAACAGTGCAGAGTAAAGTGTCACAACTACAGAGAAAGTGCAGTGCAATAAGGTGCAAGGTCACAACAAGGTAGATTGTGAGGTCAAGAGTCCATTTCATCGTATCAGGGAACCGTTCAATAGTCTCATCACAGTGGGATAGAAGCTGTCCTTGAGCCTGGTGGCATGTGCCCTCAGGCTCCTGTATCTTCTGCCTGATGGGAGAGGAGAAAAGAGAGAATGTCCCGGGTGAGTGGGGTCTTTGATTATGCTGGCTGCTTCACCAAGACAACGAGAGGTAAAGACAGAGTCCAAGGAAGGGAGGCTGGTGTCTGTGATGCGCTGGGCTGTGTCCACAACTCTCTGCAGTTTCCTGCGGTCCTGGGCGGAGCAGTTGCCGTACCAAGCCGTGATGCATCCAGACAGGATGCTTTCTATGGTGTATCAATAAAAGTTGATTAGTGTCAAAGGGGACATACTGAATTTCTTTAGCCTCCTGAGGAAGTAGAGGTGCTGCTGAGCTTTCTTGGCTGTGGCATCTACATGATTTGACCAGGACAGGCTGTTGGTGATGTTCACTCCCAGGAACTTGAAGCTCTCAACCCTCTCGACCTAAGCACCATTGATGTAGACAGGTGCATGTACACCACCCCCTTTCCTGAAGTCAATGACCAGCGCTTTTGTTCTTTCTTTTTCAATCTTTTTATTAGTTTTCAAATTAATACAGATTAATATATAACATCAATGTTTGTACATGTAATACAAAGAGATCAGGATAACAATCACAGCATAGATAATCATAAAGAACAACAAAATATAAAAAACATCTGTAGATCCAACAATCTCTTAGTAAATGAATATAATATAAAAGAAAGGAAAGAAAAAGATTTATTATATATATATAAAAGAAAGAAAAAATAAAATCCCCAAATCAATAAGAAAAATTATAAACAATATATCAAACTAAACAGAAAAATTTCAAAAAAGAACAAAAAAAAAGAAAAAAAAGACTGGACTGAAATTTCTCAGTAAAAACAGAACAATATTATGTCGTCAACTCTGTTCCTTTAAATTAGAAAGTTATTGAAAGGGGATCTATATCATGTGAAAATATTGAACAAAATGGACTCCAAATATCTTTAAATTCAAAGGATCAACAGTACCACTCCTAATTTTTTCCAAGTTTAAACATGATATAGTTTGAGAGAATCATTGAAAAGCAGTAGGGGGTATTGGATCCTTCCATTTAAGCAAAATGGATCGTTTGGCCATTAATGTAACAAAGACAATCATACGGTTAGCAGAAGCAGATAAATGGCCAGACTCTATCCTTGGTAATCCAAAAATTGCAGTGATAGGGTGAGGTTGTAGATCAATATTCAATACAGTTGAGATAATGTTAAAAATGTCTTTCCAATATTTTTCCAAAAGAGGACAGGACCAAAACATATGTGTCAGAGAAGCCACATTCGATTTACATCTGTCACATATAGGATTTATATGGTGATAAAAACGGGCTAGCTTATCTTTTGACATATGGGTCCTGTGGACTGCCTTAAACTGTATCAACGAGTGTCTGGCACACATTGAAGATGTATTAACTAAATGAAGAATTTTCTTCCATGTCTCTGTAGGTAAAGGTGTCTGGAGTTCACTTTTCCATTCATTCTTAATTTTGCCCAGTGATTCTGGACATATTTTCATAATTAAAAGATTATTGCTATCAAGCCTTTCTGATAAGGATTAAGACCTAAAATTTTTCCGTAATTTCAGTTTTGTAAGGTGTGGGAAAAGAGGGTATAGTAGCTTTTAAAAAATTTCTAATCCGCAAATATCGTAAAAAGTGTGATCGAGGCAAGTTGTATTTGTTAGACAATTGTTCAAAAGATGAAAAACAGTTATCAATGAATAAATCACGAAAACATACTGTTCCTTTCTTTTCCATATGGAAAAAGCTGAGTCAACGCCGGATGGATGAAAGAAAAAATTAGATTGAATGGGACTTGATAAATTAAATTTATTCAATCCAAAAAAATTTATGAAATTGAAACCATATTCGTATTGTATTTTTAACAATTGGGTTAATCATATGTTTACTTAATTTGGTAAGTGCAGAAGGGAGTGGAGCTCCTAAAATGGAAACTAATGAAAATCCAAGTACTGATTGGTGCTCAAGGTGTACCCAATTGGGACATTGAATTACATCTGAATCTTGTATCCAAAAAATTAAATATCTGATATTAATTGCCCAATAATATAATCTAAAGTTAGGCAGGGCTATACCACCATCTTTTTTTAGTTTTTGTAAATATTTCTTACTTAACCTTGGGTTTTTATTCTGCCAAATATATGAAAGAATTTTAGAATCAATGGTGTCGAAAAAAGATTTCGGGATGAAAGTTGGAATCGCTTGAAATAAATATAAAAATTTTGGTAAAATATTCACCTTAACCGCATTAATTCGGCCTACCAATGATAGAGACAGTGGGGACCATTTAGTAAATAATTGTTCAGCATGGTCAATTAAAGGCAATAGATTAGCTTTAAATAAGTCCTTATGTTTCTTGGTAATTTTAATACCTAAATACATAAAATAGTCAGTTACCAATCTAAAGGGTAATTGCCTGTAAATTGGGGTTTGCATATTTAATGGAAAAAGTTCGGTCTTATTAAAATTTAATCTATAGCCAGAAAAAACACTAAACTGATCTAGTAGTGATAGTACTACAAGTTTGCTTGGAATTATAGTATTGAAGGCGGAGCTGTAGTCAATAAACAATAGTCTAATGTGGGTGTCTTTACTGTTGAGATGCTCCAGAGCTGAGTGTAGGGCCAGGGAGATAACGTCTGCTATAGACCTGTTTCGGTGGTGGGTAAATTGCAGTGGGTCCGGGTTGTCTGGGAGGCTGGAGTTGATGCGTGCCATGACCAGCGTCTCAAAGAACTTCATGATGGTGGATGTCAGAGCCACTGGTCTGTAGTCATTAAGGCATGTTACCCTGCTTTTCTTCGGTACCAGGATGATAGCGGTCTTCATAAAACAGGTGGGGACCTGAGATTGAAGCAGGGAGAGTTTAAATATGTCTGCAAATACCCTCGCCAGCTGATCAGCACAATATCTGAGCACTTGGCCAGGGACACCATCTGGGCCAGATGCTTTCCTCATGTTCACTCTCCGGAAGACCGATCTTACATCCTCAACAGTGACTACAGGTTCAGTTGCATTGCAGGCTATCAGGGTGGGTGGTGACAATCCACTTCCCTTCTGTTCAAAACGTGCATAGAAGGCATTAAGTTCATCAGGAAGGGATGCACTGTTGTTAACTATTCAGCCCGTCTTCATTTTGTAGCCTGTTACACGGCATGTAAGCCCTGCCATAACTGACGGCTGGTCTGGGAATCTATTTTGAGTCGGTATTGTCTCCTGGCATTCCTGATAGCTTTCCGAATGTCATATCTCAATTTCTTGTACAGGTCAGGATCACCAGATTTGTGTGCAGCAGTCCTCGACTTCAGTAGGGAGTGGGTCTCCCGGTTCATCCATGGTTTCCTGTTTGGGAACACCTGTATTGTCCTCTTTGGTACACAGTCCTCCACACACTTGCTGATAAAGTCTGTGATGGTGGTGGCATACTCATCAAGGCTGGCAGCTGAGTCTTTGAACATGGTCCAGTCCACTGTCTCAAAGCAGTCACGTAGACCAGCATTGCACGACTCTCCGTACCGGATCCTCCCGTTTCAGTTTCTGTTTGTATGCAGGGAGAAGGAGCACAGCCTGGTGGTCTGATTTCCCAAAGTGAGGACGAGGGGTGGCTCGGAAGGCACCTTTGATGGTTGTATAGCAGTGGTCAAGGGTGTTGGCGCCCCTGGTGGAGCAGGAGACATGCTGATAGTACTTTGGTTGAGGTTAGTACACTCTTGAGGTTGGCCTGGTTGAAGTCACCTGCAATAATGAAGAGGGCCTCAGGGTATCCACCAAACTATTCTAAAGTTTGTACAAAGAAATGCCATTTTTATACAGATATTGACTCATTGGATACAGATATTGACCAATTGGAAACCTTGTGTACATACAAATCCCTTATTTGCATAAATTAATCACCAATCATTCTACCATAATACAGGTGTTAACAGCCAAGAGAAACTACAAGTTAGTGGCCAATAAGACCCTAGAGCTAGTGAAGTAATTGTCCAATAGTTAGTGTGTGCCTTGCATCTTTTGTTTGGATCCTTGTCTTGTCTCGGTAAGCCAAATGGCCTTAGGTCCCATGCTGTGCAAAGGGGAGCTATACTCTCAAGGACTTTTCTCGCCTCGGTTGACCTGTCTGTAAACTATCTCTGTCTATACATTATCTTAACCCTTGCCTTGCCACAGCATCCACACTCCCCCACCCTTCCCCCTTTTGTCCTGTAAAGGACAACACAAATCTTACTGAATTTCAGTAGCACAGAGTCTCTGAAACTCCATGACGGTTTCATCAGGACAGGGCAGGCACGGTAGTGTAGCGGTTAGCGTAACGCTATTACAGTGCCAGTGACCCGGGTTCAATTCCGGCTGCCGTCTGTAAGGAGTTTGTACATTCTCCCCGTGTCTGCGTGGGTTTCCTCCAGGTGATCTGGTTTACTCCCACATTCCAAAGACGTACAGGTTAGGAAGTTGTGGGCATGCTATGTTGGCGTCGGAAGCGTGGCGACACTTGCGGGCTAACCCCAGAACACTCTACGCAAAAGATGCATTTCACTGTGTGTTTCGATGTGCATGTGACTAATAAAGATATCTTATCTTATCGGGGCAGTTGGATCACGATGGAGGCGGCTGCTCTGTGGGCCATCACCCCACAGAGTGATATCAGGCAAGGGATTAAAACGAATATCACAACCAGCTGGAAGATGGCACCCAGTATCTGTTGTATGATGGAGCTGCCCCAGCCTCCCAACAGGGAATGGAGCCAGCTAAAGGGCCCCCAGATTGCGGAAGGGTTCCTATGTAACTCCTGCCCAGTCTTTCTGACCTCATCAGCCTCCTTCTGGATATGTGCGGCCAAACCATTGATGTTTTCGGATGAATCAGGGATGTACGTGCAACACTCTCGACCAATAATGGTGCAAGTATCACCTTCCTCAGCCAGCAGGAAGTCTAATGCCAACTGGTTCTGAAGTGCCACAGTATGAATTGCTGCCATCTCAGCCATTATGTCCTCAATGGCCTGGCTTGTGTCATGTAACGCCCGGGCCGTCTCATTGGCCAATCCTTCCATGGCAGGAGCCACATTGATGTTTTCATGAGCAAGTCTTGAAGATCCCCAAAATGGGCCTGCTATTATCCAGGAGTGTTCAGCCCTTCGATGGTGGCCTTACATAGCCGGATGCAGAGAAAGAGACCATAGGTGGTGCATATGTGGTATTACGTAGGCCAAGTAGCAACAGCCTTTCCATCCTATAGGTAACCATGGGTACACTTTGATGCCGCGCACCCAGTGTGTCCTGTTATGGGTCAGGAGCGGTGCAGCAGCTTGTGTGTTATTGAATCGACACGCGCTATTTCCCAATGGCACGTGCACTCTTCACCTCTCCTTCACCCCGTCAGGGTTAGAGAGGATGGTGCTGGGGGCCTGTTAGATGAAGGCAGATACCATCCATCAAAGCCGGTGCCTACATATGGAGATAGTGTACATCTCTCCTTCAGACTGCAGTCCAGCCCTGCAACCTTGTTTCCTAATACCATCAATCTTGGGCCTCACCGATTCTTTCCCAGTTCCCTCCCGACCACGAGGTACCGCTGTGTTTTCCTAATCTTGTTGTTGAAATGGTGCCAAGCTTCCATTTCAGAAAGAGAAAAGGGAGATGGGATCTAAGGGAAGACCTCCCGCTGGATGTCTGGGTCTGCTAGAATATACCCAGTAACGTAACTGATTGGAACGCAGAGAGTATTCATAACTAAGATGTGAAATGGTGTTGTAATGTGGTTCTGCACTTAAGCAAAGGATACACACACAGAGTATACATAATCTAAAAACACATAATGACTACTTAAAGTTTCAAGGATAATGATTAGATAATTTTGTTGGTTAGTCCTTGTCTTCAGGACCTTCTTTGCCACTGGCTCCCTGGTCTGGAGGCACAGCAGGTTTGGCATGTGATGCGTGGATCCAAGTTGGTTTCCCCGGACCTTCGCCGCAGTATGCGTAGTCAGTAACACTTGGTATGGACCTTCCCACTGGGGCTCAAGGCAATTTTTCCGTCGATAGGATTTCATGAGTACCCAATCGCACGGCTGGTAGGTATGGCACTCTAAGATAAGATAAGACTTCTTTATTAGTCACATGCATATCGAAACACACAGTGAAATACATCTTTTGCGTAGACTGTTCTGGGGGCAGCCCGCAACTGTCGCCACACTTCCAGCGCCAACATAGCATGCCCACAACTTCCTAGCCCGTATGTCTTTGGAATGTGGGAGGACACTGGAGCACCTGGAGAAACCCACGCAGACACAGGGAGAATGTACAAACTCCTTTCAGACAGAGGCGGAATTGAACCCAGGTCGCTGGCACTGTAAAGTGTTACGCTAAATGCTACACTGCCATGCAGTTGTCACAACACTTTGACCTTCAGTTACCTATTGACGCGCCGGGGACGAGACGGTCGCCCACCTCTTTGCGGGCTGTGGGTTTGCGAGGAGGGTGTGGCAAAAGATGCAAGGGTCCTTGTCACGTTTCATCCCCAGCAGCAGCGTAACAGAGGATTCTCTGATCTACGGGCTGTTCCCGGGGACACACACAGAGACAGACATCAACTGCTACTGGAAGGTCATCAACTCGGTGAAAGACGCCCTTTGGTCTGCCCGAAAATTGTTTGTCTCCCAGCACCGCGAGATGTCCGTGAGGGAATGCTGCCGACTGGCACCTTCCAGGCTGCAGGAGTCTGTGCTGAGGGACGCACTGAAGCTCGGTGCAGCCAGAGCGAGGGCTCGGTGGGGAAGGATGACAGTTTAGGGTTCTTCTGCCACTGGAGAGGGAGGGGAAGGGTCAGGCGAGGAAGCTGCTCAAATGTTGTAAATATGGTATTGGGGTATCACCTCAGGGAGCCACATGAGTGGCATTGGTGCTGTGTTTTTTTTATATATAAAAAGGTAACACTAAGAATTTAACTGTACACGAATGTAAAGGTTTGAACAGTTTTTATTATTGTATATAGTTTCTTTTATTATGAATAAAGTTTATTTTGTATATAAAAAAATTAGTGCCATACAATACTGCGACTCGTGGTACGGATGTCCATCTGCCAGACAGAAAGGGGAGGTGCGACCAGTAACCACATGGGACGTCCCAGTACTACATCATGCGGAGATAGGCCCGTCACACGGTTACGAGCACAGTGCATCGTCATGAGGGCCGGTGGAAGTGCCTCTGGTCATTTCAGTCCAGTCTGTTCTTCAAGATCCTGTTCTCTGTTATTCGACCCCTCCAGTTGACTGTAAAGCCTTCATCAATTCCAGTACCGCCTTGCCTGTAAAATGTGGTCCGTTGTCACTTCAAATCATTTCAGGAGTTCCAGACCTAGGAATAAATTGTTGTTATAAAAGTTTAGCAACAGTTACCGCATCATTTCTACGAGTTGGATAGGCGTCTACCCATCTGGAAAACAAACACGATAACAAGTACATAGTTATAACCAGACATTTAGGCAACTGTATAAAGTCCATCTGGAGATGCACAAAGGGCCCCCAGGGCGAGGGCCCAGTGGCAGCAGACACTGGGGGCGTCTTTCCCAGATTGTGCTTTTGCCAAATCATGCAATTCGCTGCCACTTTCCCTGCTCTGACCGGGAATGCCAGCACGTACCTTTGGTCCTCGATCATGGCCACCATTTCCCACCCCCCCCTCCCCCCAATGTCAAATCGTGTACCATGCGGACAAGCCATGGGAGAAGGGAGCAGCGCGTGACGGGACAGCCATCAGGGCGAGACCAGAGGACTTTTGAATCTTGCACACAGTATGCCTCAGTCCAGGGAATCTTTTCAGTCTCTGATGCATCAACCTGTAAATGTACGAGTTCGTCAATAGAGTTTGGGAAGGGGTTGGCAGTCTGAACACATTGGGGTACCACGTGCCCATAAGAATCCGCTGCTGCTGCCTTGGCGGTGGTGTCAGCCTGTTTATTTCCTTTGGCTATTTCCGTTAGTGTGAGCCTTACACTTAATAACAGCAATCACAGAAGGCAATCGAATAGCAGAAAGGAGATTAGCAATTAACTCACCGTGCTGAACAGGGCCCCCGGAGAGGTGAGAAACCCGTGTAGTTTCCATAATTGTCCAAAATCGTGTGCCACTCCAAAGGTATAACGAGAGTCTGTACGAATGTTTACTGTGGTGTTAGCAGCGAGGATGCAGGCCCTTGTCAAGGCAAGAGTTCAGCGGCCTGTGCAGAGTGGTTGGATGGGAGGTGGGCCAACTCAACAGGTGAGTAGGGCGAACATATGGCATAACCACCAAGAACATCTCCAGTGCTTGATCGGGAAGAGGAGCCATCAACAAAGACAACCACATCGGGATTTTGTGAGGAGTATCCTGAAGGTTGGGTCACAAAAGGGTAGTGGCCTGGATTACCGCGTCAGTCATGCGGTTCTCCATCGTCCTTGGTTGGCAGCAGTGTAGCAGGATTTAGCGTTGCACATGGGATGATGGTAATTGAGGGATCGGACAACAGGGCTGTCTCATAGCGAGTCACGTTAAACGTTGAGTAGCTGGATTATTAAGTAAAATGGAGAGAGAATGCGGTATTGGTATATTATTGTCACTTGCACCGAGGTACAGTGAAAAACTTATCTTCCATACCATTTGTACAGAACAATTTATTACAGTGCACAGTACATGCAACACAACCAAGTAGCCTAGAGTTAAGTTCTGAGATGAGTTCACTGCATGGTATGGGGCAGCCACAGACCTCAGGCATCCAGGATAACCTTGGGCTACAGGGTCCAGGCGCGTGCTGTAATAAGCCACCGGGTGGTAGGTGTCGCCATGTTGCTGCACAAGTACTACTTGGGAAAAGCATCTCATTTCATGAGCGAACAGATGGAAGGGCTGATTGTAGACTGGGAATCCCTGGGCTGGGGAAGACAGGAGGGCTGACTTGAGGGGCTGCAAAAGAATTGTTGGCTTCAATTGTGCACTTCAGCCGCTCCGGAGTAGTGGGCAGAGCAAGGTCATAGAACCATAGAACCATACAGCACAAAACAGGCCCTTCGGCCCACCATGTTGTGCCATCCATCAGACCACCCTCACACTACCTAACCCCTTCCTCCCGCACATCCCTCCATATGCTTATCCAACAAGCTCTTGAACCTGTTCAATGTATCTGCCTCCACCACCACCCCAGGCAGTGCATTCCATGCACCAACCACTCTCTGGGTGAAAAACCTCCCTCTGACATCTCCCCTGAACCTCCCACCCATAACCTTAAAGTCATGACCTCTCGTCTTGAGCATTGGTGCCCTGCGAAGGAGGCGCTGACTGTCTACTCTATCTATTCCTCTCAATATTTTATATACCTCTATCATGTCTCCTCTCATCCTCCTCCCTTCCAGTGAATAAAGCCCTAGCACCTTAAGCCTCTCCTCATATTCAATACTCTCTAATCCAGGCAGCATCCTGGTAAATCTCCTCTGCACCCTCTCCAATGCCTCCATATCCTTCCTATAATGAGGCGACCAGAACTGAACACAGTATTCTAAGTGTGGCCTAACTAGAGTTTTGTAAAGCTGCATCATCACCTCGCGGCTCCTAAACTCGATCCCATGACTTATGAAAGCCAACATCCCATTGGCCTTCTTAACTGCTCTTTCCACCTGTGAGGCAACTTTCAATGAACTGTGAATATGAACCCCCAGATCCCTCTGCTCCTCCACACTGCCAAGTACCTTGCCATTCACCCAGTACTCTGCCCTGGAGTTTGTCCTTCCAAAGTGTACCACCTCACACTTCTCCGGATTGAACTCCATCTGCCGCTTGTCAGCCCAGCTCTGCATCCTATCAATATCCCTCTGCAAGCTCCAACAGCCCTCCACACTATCCACAACACCGCCTATCTTAGTGTCGTCTGCAAACTTACTAACCCAGCCAGGTCGTGAGGAGGACGGCTGAGTTCAGCATAATTAGGGATCCACTGTCAACAATACCCAGTCATACGCGGAAAATGGACAAGATCCTTCTTAACGATCACCCTTTTATCTGAAAGCAGGTGATTGGACCCACTCAGGACATGACCCAGATAACATCCTGAGGTTTGACACAGTTGTAGTTTATCTCTTGATGCTTTATGGCCCTTATCAGCCAGAGCACATAAAAGAACCACTGAATCCCATTCAGACGCTCCACGATCAGGGGAACATACAAACAGATCACCCACAGACTGAAATAATATGGACACAGATGGGAAAGTTACATCTGCCAAGTCTTTCTGCAAAGCCCAAGAGAATATGGTAGGGTTCTCGGTATATCCCTGTGGAAGGTAGGTCCAGGCGTACCTTTTGCCCTGGTTGGTGAAGGCAAACAAATATTGGGAGTCCGGGTGGATTGGGATGGAAAAGAATGCTCCGCACAAGTCAGCTACAGTATAATATGTGGTATTAGGTGGAATGCAACTAAGAATTGTAGCTGGATTGGGAACCATCGGTTTGGCTGGTATCATGGACTCATTAATAGCTCGCAGGTCTTGAGCAGAGCACCACGTGCCCTTCCCTGGCTTCCTCTCTGGTAATAAAGGAGTATTGCAGGGACTCACCATTGGCACAATAATTCCCTGGAGTAAGGCAGCCTCCAACACTGGCTTAGTACCTTTGTCAGCCTCAGGGTTCAGGGGATACCGAGGTCTCTGCGGTGGTGGTTTAGCCAGATCTAATTGTACCTTAAAGGGTTCAGCTGACATTACTCGTCCCACATCATTTCTTCCTTTCGCCCATAGTGTCTCTGGTATCCGGGCAAGCAGGTGATCATCATTCTGTAGTTCTGAAAAAGACATGGTGTTCAAAAATCGGTGGGATAAGATGTCAGTTCACTGTGTGTGAAGACAACTGCTTGGGGAAAGACTGAAAGAGTTCCTTCTGGATTAGTATAGCTAGCCTCCAGTGTCCCGTGTAAAAGACGGTCAACCATTGGTCCCAAGTCCTTTTGGCAATAAGGTGGCGTAACGTGAAGGGTAACGTGTGGACTTACATTAGGCAGCATTCAGAAAAGTGGGCCTGCATCAGGCAGTAGTTTCACAGCAGCAGCAACGCCTTTGGGACCCACACAGAGGGCAGACATAGTAAGAGTGTAGAAGAATAAATGGTGTCTTTTGACTATACTGACATTGGGATACTTGACATTGTATTAGAGTACCATGCTTGCAGGCAACAGTAAATCTTGGCTTGGAGCCAACAGGTCTGCAGAAGACTGCTGAAACCAGACTTTGAAATAAAACAGGTTGCTAGGTCAGCCTTGAGCACACTGATAAGGGGTACTGATTGGTGTTGTTTTTTGTCTTGTCTTGATCGATGTGATACATTGATTAAATTTTTAAGTGACTTAACTGGACCAGTCACGTGATACGGCTGTTGTCTTAACATATAAAATAAGCTTGTAACCTTCTGTATGTCAGAGTCTGGGTGACAGGGGAGATTGCTGCCCACTCTCCATGGTACTATGTAAAATAAAGCCTTGGAACGAATCTCAGAGTTATTGTCTCTTATTGTAGGTTAGAGTTTCCATGACAAAGAGAAAAGGACTTACTGTGGCGATCTTGCAATATGGTACAGTTAGTGTAACGCTATTACAGTGCCAGCGACCCCGGTTCAATTCCGGCCGCTGTCTGTAAGGAGTTTGTACGTTCTCCCCGTGTCTGCGTGGGTTTCCTCCGGGTGCTCCGGTTTCCTCCCACATTCCAAAGATGTACGGGTTAGGAAGTTGTGGGCATGCTATGTTGGCGCCAGAAGTGTGGCGACACTTGCAGTCTGTCCCCAGAACACTCTACGCAAAAGATGCATTTCACTGTGTTTTGATGTACATGTGACTAATAAAGATATCTAAATCTAAATCTAAATTTAGTTGCCTCACAGATTCCTCATACGAACAGTCCAGACCTTTTACGGAATAGTGGACTGTGCAATGACGTGTTGTATGCCACTCGGATATTATGTACGGGTATTTTTCCAACACCATTTGGGCCTCAGGAGGTTGCAGCAGTTGCTTAACTGGCTAACACCCTTGCGGACAGAGATTCGTGAGTAAATTTCTACCACCAAACTTTGGCTTTTACCGAACCGACTCCTCTAACAAGGCGCAGACAGCTGTGTATACCTTGAGTTGTACCCCTTCGGGGGAGCATGTCAATGTACAGCCTAGCTTGCAGAGGAGATCCTGACCCAACAAATTAGCTGGAGGATTCTGTGCTATGAGAAATTGATGTTCCATTTGGGTATCCCTGAAGCCCAGAAATAACCTTCCGAGAAACAGGTAAAGGGACTGGCTGTCCCACAACGCTCACTGATTCATTGCTCAATGGTGCCTGTGGCCAATCAGAAGCACAGATCATGGAATAAGTGGCTCCAGTATCGATCAAGCAATCAAGCTGTTGTCCATTTGTAGTCAAAGGAATAATAGGCTCAGAAAACTTTACAGAGGGCAAAATTTGGGTGTGGCACACCTGTTGTGGCAGCTGAGGTTGTTGATCAAATGGGTTGTTTAAGGAGAATTGCATAGCTGGTGGCGTACGTGGATGCCGATAACTTTCAAAATGGCCTTGGCACTGTAGTATGCAAAGCCAGGGGTCAGATGACAGTGACAACACTACTGACCCGCATGGTCGGATGATAGCATTGCCTATCAGGTCGGAAGCTATACCACTGTCAATCAGGGGTCCGGCTCCGCCCCCATTAGGTAAACACCTTTGTTTTGCTGGACCACTCGGATTGGTCTGTGCGAGCACCTTTGTTCCTGGCCACATCTACTATTGGCCCGTTTAAAACACCTTTGTCCTTGCTGGGCCACCCAGCCCCCCAGCAGCATAAAAGTGCTGCATGTTTGGTTTTTCTTCCTCTTTTTTTTCTGTGTCCCAGGATGTTGAGGTAAGCTGTGCACTACTCCGGGGCAGTTAGTTAAGGACTTCCGAGACCAAAGAGCCAATGTTTGTCCAGAATCAGGGTGTCCAAACATTGTATAGTTTATTCCTTGATCACTTGTACCCAGTTATTGTGTGTGTGTGTGTGTGTGTGTGTGTGTGTGTGTGTGTGTGTGTGTGTGTGTGTGTGTGTGTGAACCTCACCCTCTGTCGCGATTTCCCTCCACGTTCATGATCTCATGCTTGAGAGTGTGCGAGTGTGCATCTGTTCCCATTCATTCTGTCCTGCGTTTGTCTTTGTTAATAAACCATTTTTAAATTACAAAGACTGTGTGTCCAGACCTTTATTTTTAAGATACCAAAAGAACCTTTCTCACAACAGGCACCCAGGGCATTCTGGAGCCCAATGGTCAGGCTGTCGGCAAACAAAACAGACCCATCCCCTACCTCTACCGTGTCCATCGCCCAAGCTGGCTGTCGTGGGGCAGCCAAGGGTGCTGACCCAAGCATTTTGTTATCATCTCTTTTAACAGGCTTAGATCTCTGGTGTTGTAACTGTCTTTGACAATGCTCCAAAAAACCTTCAATTTTAGTACACAGTGTTGGTATTGCTGTATTATTGTCACTTGTACCGAGGTACAGTGAAAAACTTGTCTTGCATACTGATCATACAGGTCAATTCATTACACAGTGCATTGATGTAGTGCAGGTAAAAACACTAACAGAATACAGAGTAAAGTGGAGTAAAGTGTCACAGCTACAGGGATGTGCAAGGTCATAAGGTAGATTGAGAGGTCAAGAGTCCATTTCATTGTGTAATGGAACTGTTCAATAGTCTTATCACAGTGGGATAGAAGCTGTCCTTAAGCCTGGTGGTACCTGCCCTCAGGCTCCTGTATCTTCTGCCTGATGGCAGAGGGGAGAAGAGAGAATGTCCTGGGTGGATGGGGTCTTTGATTATGCTGGCTGCTTCACCAAGGCAGCGAGAGGTATAGACAGAGTCCATGGAGGGGAGGCTGGTGTCTGTGATGCACAGGGCTGTGTCCACAACTCTCTGCAGTTTCTTGCGGTCCTGGGCAGAGCAGTTGCCGTACCAAGCTGATCTGTATCCAACCAGTCAATATTTGTATAAAAATGGCATTTCTTTGTTCAAACTTTAGAATAGTTCGGGGATAGGGGCCCGACTGTTCTCCTCCTGCTCAAGTAAAATAAAGATTGCTTGAGAACGAGTGCTAGAGTCAGAGTCCAGTTTATATCAGCGACGACAGTTCCTTGGAGGTTCTGCCGCCATGGATAATCTTTAGCTTCGCTACACAGGAAAGCGGAGTTGAGTCCCGGTGACCGACCAGCCTCAAGTCCGCGGCAGCTCATATTTGAGAAAGCGGGACTGAGTGTGTCGCCGGGACGCTAATTTCTTTCCGGGTGGGTTAGTTGAAGTCCGCCATCGCATCGTCGCCGAAAGGGGTAGCAATTGGCCGAGCGGTTGCGACGGGAATTTCGATTCGATTCCTCCGTTCAGGTATGAGGAGAGACGCGGCAGCCGGAGGTACCCGTGGGTTCGATTCCCGCGAGTGAGCATCTGTGGGCAGGGTCCCACGAAGAAAAAAATAAGCAAAACAAAAGGAATAGGGAGAAGGCTCGTTGTGGGCAAGAGCAGCATTATTTTCTTTTCCGTGTGTGAGTGAAACTTTAAAGCGAAAATGGAAGGACCCTTGTCAAAGGATTGTCCCCCTGAAGGCGCGCCTGTGGCTTGTATGTTTCTGTATTATGGTCCTCAGAGTATAAAGTTTGTCGAGAAGTGGGGAAAGTAGACAAGGAGGGCGAATAAGTGCTTCATAGGCGGCACATTCAACGTGGACCGCCTGGGGTGTCTACAGAAGGTATTCGAGGAACGTGGGTCGGTCTGCATTGAGTCACTGGAGAAGTGAGATGCTGAAGCTTTAGATGAATCTCGCAGAAAGAGTAAGGAAAGTGAACAAAAGATAATGGAGGAAAGAACAGGTCATGGTGTCTGCTTCAGTGGCTAAAGGGAAACAACTTAAACCAACTGGTATCAGAAGCTGAGGATGAACTAGATGGTTATAATCCTCTGGCCTCTCTCAGCCGCAGTTGCAAGGACTTGCCGCGAGCACAGCCTCCCGATGATTTGGCGGTGTCACCACCAGCCAGTGCCCCACCACTGCAGGAGCAGGAGCACCCCCCCCCCCCCCCCCCCCCCCCATAGCACTGTGGCGGACAATAGCAGATAGGGACGTGCAGGGGTGGGGGTGCTCCTTCGCCGAATGATGGTCCGATAGCAGACCGTGCTGGGTCCCACAATCCCAGTGCGAGCCTGTGCCCGATGCGTGCCTTTCCAGGACCAACTACAGCAGAGGTTGTTCGTTTCCAGACCCTGGTCTAGTACTGAATTACGGAGCATAGCTGTGTCGGCTCCTAACCCCAAGGAGGGTGTAGAGAAGTTTATTCATAAGATGGAAGTGTTCTGAAAGTTGATCTACACACAGTAATGGATGCCTGTTTGGGGTCAGCGAAGTGGTGACAAGTTAGAGAGAAGTTCCCGTGGCCGGGAGATGGGCAAGGTGTTGATTATAATGTGCTTTGGGATAATCTGGCCACTGCCACCATTGATTACCGTAAAATACAAAATACTGCGCAAGGGGTAGATGGGGGTGTTAGTGAGTATAGAGAACGCGTGCATACCGTATTTCAAAGGTATTCTAGAATAGACCTAGAGACGGGGACGCCCGTCTTGATAAATGCTATTGCAAATGGGTTGCAACACAGGTTGAAGGAAATGTTTACGTCCTCAGCCCTCTACTCCCTAAACACTCATGACTGCGTGGCCAGATTCTGCTCGAGCTCCATCTACAAGTTTGCAGATGATACCACCGTTGTAGGCCGTATCTCAAATAATGATGAGTCGGAGTACAGGAAGGAGATAGAGAGCTTAGTGACATGGTGTCATGACAACAATCTTTCCCTCAATGTCAGCAAAACGAAAGAGCTGGTCATTGACTTCAGGAAAGGGGGCGGTGTACATGCACCCGTCTACATCAATGGTGCTGAGGTTGAGAGGTTTGAGAGCTTCAAGTTCCTGGGAGTGAACATCACCAACAGCCTGTCCTGGTCCAACCACATAGACACCACGGCCAAGAAAGCTCACCAGCGCCTCTACTTCCTCAGGAGGCTAAAGAAATTTGGCATGTCCCCTTTGACACTCACCAACTTTTATTGATGCTCCACAGAAAGCATCCTATCTGGATGCATCAGAGCTTGGTATGGCAACAGCTCTGTCCAGAACCATAAAAAAACTGCAGAGAGTTGTGGACACAGCCCAGTGCATCACGGAAACCAGCCTCCCCTCCATGGACTCTGTCTATACCTCTCACTGCCTTGCTGAAGCAGCCAGCATAATCAAAGACCCCACCCACCCGGGTCATTCTCTCTTCTCTCCTCTTCCATCAGGCAGATACCACCAGGCTCAAGGACAGCTTCTGTCCCACTGTGATAAGACTATTGAACGGTTCCCTTGTATGAAGAGATGGACTCTTGACCTCACAATCTACCTTGTTTGACCTTGCACTGTATTGTCTACCTGCAATGCACTTCCCTGTAGCTGTGACACTTTCTGTATTCTGTTGTTTTTACCCTGTACTGCCTCAATGCACTGTGTAATGAATTGATCTGTACAAATGATGTGCAAGGCAAGTTTTTCACTGTACCTTGGTACAAGTGACAATAATAAACCAATTCCAATACCAATTGGAAACCTTGTGTACAGTCAAATCCCTTATTTGCATAGTCAATCACCAATCATAGTACCATAATATAGGTGTTAATAGCCAAGAGAAACTACAAGTTCATGGCCAATAAGACCTTAGAGTTAGTAAAGTAATTGTCCAATAGTTAGTGTGTGCGTCACATCCTTCATTTGCATCCTTATCTTGTCTCCGGATGCCAAATGTGCGAAGGGGAGCTGTGCCCTCAAGGACTTTTCTCGCCTCAACTATCCCTCCCTGCACATTGTCTTAACCCTTGCCTTGCCACAGCATCCACACACCCTCTTTTTTTTCCCCCTCATCCCTGTGGCCTCCTCACCCCTTCCATTTCCCCTCCCCTGCCCTCATGACCTGCCCATCTATTCCCCAACTCCTTCCCTTTATTCCATGGTCTACTGTCCTGTCCTACCAGGTTCCTTCTTCTTCTGCACTTTGCCTCTTCTACCCGTCACCTCTCAGCTTCTCACATCACCCCCTTTCATCTCCCTTCCCCCACCCACCCACCTTCCCCCTCTCACCTGAACTCACCTCTCACCTACTAGCCTGTGCTCCTCCCCCTCCCCCCACCTTCTTATTCTGGCTTCTGCCCTCTTCCTTTCCAGTCCTGATTAAGGGTCTCGACCTGAAATGTTGACTGTTTATTTCCCTCCATGGAGGCTGCCTGACCTGCTGAGTTCCTCCAGCACTTTTTGTGTGTGTTGCTCCCGTTTTCTCTTTCCTTAAGTAGTGTGGTTACATGTTCTACCCTCCCAGACACATGAACGCTCCCAAAAACATAGAACTTTGGAAGACTATAGCCAGAACATCCACTATCTCTAAAGCCATTGATGATGTATTTCCAGGTCAGGATGATGTGCATCTTAGAACATAGAACAGTATAGCAGAGAATAGGCCCTTCGGCCCACAATGTTGTGCCGACATAGCTAATCCCTTCTACCTGCAGAAATCCCATTCATGTGACCATCCAAGCCCCTCTTAAAAGCCCACAATGAATTTGCCTCCACCACCCTATCAGGCAATGCATTCCGGGCATCCACCACTCTCTCAGTAAAAAATGTACTCCTCACATCTGATCTGAATCTACCCCCTCTCACCTTAAATGCATGCCCTCTGGTATTGGATCACTCAACAATGGGAAAAAGATATTGCTTGCCCACCCTATCTATGCCCCTCATCATTTTGTACACTTCCAACAGATCACCCCTCAGCCTCCGCCGCTCCAGAGAAAAGAGCCCAAGTTTGTCCAGCCTCTCCTGAAAGCACATGCCCTCTTATCCAGGCAGAAACCTAGTAAACCTCCTCTGCACCCTCTCGAAAGCCTCGACATCCTTTCTGTAGTGAGGTGACCTGGTGGGGAACATGCAGTTGTTGGTGCTTCTTTGCACCTGAAGCCCATGTCCTGGATGGTAGAGTTTGCAGGTTTAGGAGGGTTTGTAGAAGTAGCCTTAGCAAGTAACTGGAATGCATTTGTTGATGATATTCACCACAGCCATACCATGCCGTGGAGGAAATGAATAGAATGGTGGATGGGGTTCTAATCAAGTGACCAGCTTTATCCTGGATGGTGTCAAGTTTCTTGAGTGTTGTTAGACTTGCCTCAGCGAGGCAGAGTATTCAATCACAACCACCACTTCTGCCATGTAGATGGTGGAAAGGCTTTAGGATGTCAGGAGGTGAATCACTTGCCACAGAATAACTAATTTTACCCTGTTTTTACCCTGTACTACCTCAATGCACTGTATAATGAATTGATCTGTATGATCGGTTTTGTGAAAGGGAATTCATGTTTGACCAATTTATTGCATTTCTTTGACAAAGCATCATGTGCTGTGGATGAAGGGGAATTGGTGGAGGTACTATGTTCCCCATCTGCCCTTGAGAAGATGGTAGTGGACCACTTTCTTGATCCATGGCAGTCCTTCTGGTGAAACTGCTCCCACAATACTGTTGGGAAGAGAGTTCCAGGATTAAGACCCAGGAATGATCAAGGAAATCCAATATATTTGCAAGACAGGATGGTGTGCAACTTGGAGGGGAACCTGCAGATGGCGGTGTTCTATGCACCCACTGAGTTTCTTTTATTATTATCATCTACTATTACTTTATTCCCTTATACAATAAGATGGACTCTTGACCTTACACAGTAGTGTAGTGGTTAGCATAACGCTATTACAGCACCAGCGATCGGGGTTCAATTCCGGCCGCTGTATGTAAGGAGTTTGTACGTTCTCCCCGTGTCTGCGTGGGTTTCCTCCGGGTGCTCCGGTTTCCTCCCACATTCCAAAGACGTACGGGTTAGGAAGTTGCGGGCGTGCTATGTTGGCGCCGGAAGCGTGGCGACACTTGCGGGCTGCCCCCAGAACACTCTACGCAAAAGATGCATTTCACTGTGTGTTTCGATGTACATGTGACTAATAAAGAAATCTTATCTTACCTTGTTGTGACCTTGCACCTTATTGTCTACCTGCACTGCACCTCCTCCGTAGCTGTGACACTTTACTCTGCATTCTGTTATTGTTTTACCCTGTACTACCCCAATGCCCTGTGTAATGAATTGATCTGTATGAAATGCAGGCTCGGTACAAGTGATAATAATAAACCAATACTGCCTTTCTTGGTGCGGGGCTCCGGTTTGGGAGGTGTGGGTGAGGAATGACAAGGTGACGGAGGTGACACCCACAGCAGCACCCATGGGTGAAACGTTCAAGGTCCCATTGATGAGCTGCGCTTGGAAGCTGAGCGCAAAATTCCGTTCTGTGATTGGCTGAACAAATCACTAGCCCCACCCCCAACGCCGTGCGCTGCGCCCCGCCCCTCGGCGACGGCCCCGCCCCCGATGAGGCCCCGCCCCCGCCGGTCTCTGCCTCCCGAAGTCGCCCGACTGCAGCCGAGGTTGGGGCACGTGACCAGCAGCCTCGCCTCGGCTCCGCCAGCTGTTTTGCGACGGGAACTTTCACGACTTTGCCGGAGAACGGGCTTTCAGTTTACGATAGCTGCTCCAGACTCAAGATCCTGAAGCCGGCATGGGGAAACCCCGCAGGAAAGGTCGGTGTGGCCGGGGGGAGGGTTCCGGGTCCGGGTCCCGGGTCCCGGTCCCGGGGGGCCGGGGTCTGGGGTCTGGGGGAAGGAGGTCTGGGGGTACAGAGCTGGATACGGGGTAGGGATCTGGGGGTACAGCACTGGGTGGGGGTACAGAGCTGGGTGGGGGTACAGCACTGGGTGGGGGTACAGCGCTGGGTGGGGGTACAGCACTGGGTGGGGGTACAGCGCTGGGTGGGGGTACAGCACTGGGTGGGGGTACAGAGCTGGGTGGGGGTACAGCGCTGGGTGGGGGTACAGAGCTGGGTGGGGGTACAGCGCTGGGTGGGGGTACAGAGCTGGGTGGGGGTACAGCGCTGGGTGGGGGTACAGCGCTGGGTGGGGGTACAGAGCTGGGTGGGGGTACAGAACTGGATACGGGGTAGGGATCTGGAGGTACTGAGCTGGGTGTGAGCAGGGTCTGGGGTAACAGATCTGGGGATACAGAGCTGGGTCGGGGCAGGGTCCAGGGTAGGGGATGTGGGAGTACAGAGCCGGGTAAGGGTACAGAGCTGGGTAGCGGCAGAGGCAAGGGGCTGGGGGTTGTGTGCTAGGCTGGGGCAAGGGCAGGGGACCCGGGGTTCAGAGGAGGGCAGGGGTCCGGACAGGGATGGGGACCCGGGGTTCAGAGGAGGGCAGGGGTCCGGACAGGGATGGGGACCCGGGGTTCAGAGGAGGGCAGGGGTCCGGACAGGGACGGGGACCCGGGGTTCAGAGGAGGGCAGGGGTCCGGACAGGGACAGGGACCCGGGGTTCAGAGTGCAGTGCTGGTCTTGGGGAGGGGAGGTCTGGAGTTAGGTAGGGAGTGGGGTCCTCACACTCTGCTGCCGTCCCTCGGTTTGGTGTGAAGTGTTCTCCGTTTTGCTCTCTAGATCTCCAGGCTGATTGAACTCGTGGATTTTGCCAGCTCAAGCTGAATTTTTGTTGGAAATGTCATCTTCTGATTTCCCCCAGCCCAGGGTGACCACAGTAGGATTTAGTTAACCTAGAACCATAGAACAATACGGCACAATACAGGCCCTTCGGCCCACCATGTTGTGCCGCCCTTTAAACCACTCCTAAGACTATCTAACCCCTTCCTCCCACATATCCCTCTAACTTAAATTCCTCCATATGCTTATCTAACAATCTCTTCAACTTGTCCAATGTATCAGCCTCCACCACCACCCCAGGCAGTGCATTCCATGCACCAACCACTCTCTGGGTGAAAAAAATCTTCCTCTGACATCTCCCTTGAACTTCCCACCCAATACCTTAAAGCAGGGAAGCTAGCATCACTGCTGGTAACAATTATACCAGATGTCTGTAGAAGTCTAGGATCAGGGCACAGCCTCAGAATAAAGGGATGTCCCTTTAAAACTGAGATGAGGAGGATCTTCTTCAGCCAGAGGGTGGTGAATCTGTGGAACTTGTTGCCACAAAGTGTTGTGGAGGCCAAGTCATTGTGTGTATTTAAGGCAGAGACCGGAGTACAGGAAGGAGCTTAGTGGAATGGTGTCATGACAACAACCTTTCCCTCAATGTCAACAAAACTGAAGAGCTGGTCATTGACTTCAGGAAAGGGGGCGGTGTACATACACCTGTCTACATCAATGGTGCTGAGGTCGAGAGGGTTGAGAGCTTCAAGTTCCTGGGAGTGAACATCACCAACAACCTGTCCTGGACAAACCACGTGGATGCCATGGCCAAGAAAGCTCACCAGCCCCTCTACTTCCTCAGGAGGCTAAAGAAATTTGGTTTGTCCCCTTTGACTCTCACCAACTTTTACCGATGCACCATAGAAAGCATCCTATCAGGATGTATCACGGCTTGGTATGGCAACTGCTCGGCCCAAGACCACAAGAAGCTGCAGAGAGTTATGGACACAGCCCAGCGCATTACGGACACCAGTCACCCCTCCTTGGGCTCTGTCTTTACCTCTCGTTGTCTTGGTGAAGCAGCCAGCATAATCAAAGACCCCAGCCACCCGGGACATTCTCTCTTCTCTCCTCTTCCATCGGGTAGAAGATACAGGAGCCTGAGGGCACGTACCACCAGACTTAAGGACAGCTTCTACCCCACAGTGATGAGACTATTGAATGGTTCCCTTATACAATGAGGTGGACTATGACCTCACAATCTACCTTGTTGTGATCTTGTGCCTTATTACACTGCACTTTCTCTGTAGCTGTGACACTTTACTCTGTACTGTTACTGTTTTTTTTTAACCTGTACTACCTCAATGCGCTCTGTACTAACTTGATGTAACTGCACTGTGTAATGAATTGACCTGTAAGATCGGTTTGTAAGACAAGTTTTTCACTGTACTTTGGTACAAGTGACAATAATAAACCAATACCAATAGGTTCCTGATTGGTGAAAGGATTTAGGGTTATGGAGAAAAGGTAGGACAATGGGGTTTTAAAAAAAAAACAGCCATGGTTGAGTGTCAGAGCTGACTCGATGAGCTCAATGGCCTAATTCTGCTCCTATATCGTATGATTTTAAAACAAATCTGGTTCACTGAAGTCCTTCATGTGATTGATTCTTAAATGTCTCCATGGTTTGGGGGCAATTAGGGATGGAGAATAAATGCTAACGATGTCCACATCCCATAAACAAATAAAATCTAGATATCCCAAGGGGACATTGAGATGGATAAGAACAGAATAAATAGAACAGTACGAGGCCATTTAACCTCTTGCAACTATTCCCCTGCTGAATGAGATCATGCAGACACGAATCAGGACTACCGTGGGTACATTTAAGGGGATGCCAGATAAACACAAGAAAGAAATGAACAGAAGGATGTGCTAATGGTGTTGGGACGGGAGGAAGCTTGTGTGGACAATGTGTGGAATGGGCTGATTCTATCCTCAGTAATTTTCTACGGCTTCTTTTTGACAGCACCTTCTCAAACCATACCTTTTGTGTACAAGGAAAGCAGGAATGTGGGAAAATCACATACTACTTCCTTGCCTGGACACCTACCATTGTGGCTTGGAAATATCATGTCATTCCCTCATTGCTGGGTCAGAAAGCTGGAAATTCCTACTGAACAAGAGTATGTTCGTGAGGAATGCAGTAATTTGAGAAGTCGGCCCACCGATGGCTTCTCAGAGGCAGTAAGGGATGGGCAATAGATGCTAGACATGCTGGTAACATCCACATTTTCATGAATGGATAAAAACAGTGTCAAGACTAAATGTGGTCTCCAGGTGAAATGGTGCTAGAAGATGGGAATAATGCAGAACAGAGGAGACCACCTCCTCCAGAAAGCTCCACTATCTTATATTTTTCATGGCTAATCTATATCTCAGCTCCATTTATCTGTGTTTACCCTAGAGAACCAGGGAGTGAAGATGCAAGTCAGGTTGTTGTATGAATTGGGGAACTTGTTGCTGTTGTTCAGCTGTGCTTGCTACCCTTGCCTTTCTGGGTGTGGTTTGCAGGTTTGATACACTGATCGTGGAGGAAATGACTGCTTAAATGGTGGATCTGGTGCCAATCAAGGAAACTCTTTTGTCCTGAATTATGCTGACATTCTTGGGTATTTTTAGAGCTACACATATCTGGGAAGGTGGAGAAAATTCAAGCACACTCCTGACTTGTACCTTGTAGATGGTAGAAAGGCTTTGGAAAGTCAGGAGGTGAGTTGCACACACCAGAATACCAGTCTTCCCCCAATCCCCTGTACCCTTTGCCTCTCCATTAATGGCCAAGCAATGAGTTGCCTGGACCTTTAACTCCAGAATTCCCTTCCACTTAAATGCCTCTCCTCCTCCAAGACTGATTTCTTTGTGTTTTTGGTCTCCCTTCATGAGATCTTTAGCTTCCATCCAGGACAATCTGCTTACAGTAGTGTTAAGAAGTTTCTCTATTGTCAGAGATGCTTTCTAAAGAAATTTAATTAACCTTTTTAAATCTTTTCTAGTGGAGTTCAGCCATGCTGAGCGGATGATGATGACAATTGCCGATGTCCTCAAAGAGCTGATTGAAGCCCATGAGCAAGGGAAGGATGTCAACCTTAACAAGTAAGAATCTGCACTGGACTACTTGTGGTTTTAACATGGTTACCAAGCAGATTTAACATTTGGCATGGAGCTCTCTATCAGAGCCATCTATTTCGTACCAAGAGGTTAGATCTGGGAAGAAGCTGCCCTAAAGTATGCGTGCAGTGCACTTGGTCACTTTGTTTTGCTGAAGATAAGAGCAATGAAAGGCCCAGATTGATGCCACCTTCCCATGCCCATTCTACTGTCTTCCACCCTTATAAATTTCTTCACAGCCACCTCTTCCCCAAGCAGCCTTCTATCCATTACTGAGTTGGACTTGCACCAAGTAGGACTTCTACTTCCCCCAAGTGAGCCAGTAAACAGCAGACCAGGAGCGTACAGTGATGACAACAATGCCATGCAGAATTCAGTGCAGCTTGCTCTTTTATTATCAGCAGTGGGTGACGTTTCAATCTGTTGAGTGAGATCAGAATCAGGTTTATTATCACTGACATATGTTGTGAAATGTGTTGTTTTGCAGCAGCAGTACAGTGCAAGACATAAAAATTACTACAAGTTACAAAAATAAATAAATAGTGCAAAAGAGGAATTATGAGGTACTGTTCTTGGACCGTTCAGAAATCTGATGGTGGTGGGGAAGAAGCTATTCCTGAAATGTTGAATGTAGGACTTCAGGCTTCTGTCCCTCCTCCCCAATAGTAATAATGTAAAGAGGGCATGTCCCAGATGGTGAGGGTCCTTAATGATGGATGCTGCCTTCTTGAGGCACCACCTCTTGAAGATGTCCTCGATGGTGGAGAGGGTTGTGCCTGTGTTGGAGCTGGCTGAGTCTACAACCCTCTGCAGTCTCTTGCGATCCTGCACATTGGAGCCTCTGTACCAGGCGGTGATGCAACCAGTCAGAATGCTCTCCACCCTGCATCTGTAGAAATTTGCAAGAGTCTTTGGTGAAATTCAGTTAGATCAGGGCTGAATTATATCATGGCTTCATTTGCCTGCTTTGGTTTTCTACCTGAGTAACAAGATTGAAATTGATAGATTTTTGAATTTTTTAATTAACACTCACCTCAGTAGGTTTTTGGGGACAGTATTTCAGACAACTCTGTGTGACAAAGTGCTTCCTAATATCACATCAGATGGTGCGAGTCTAGTTTTAACATCATATTAGCTCAAGCTAACTTTTCTCACCTACCCCTTTGAATTTCTTTGTCAGTTTAATTCAAAATCACAATTAAAATTACTTGCAGATTCAAATTTCTCTAGCACTAAACATTCACCATCCTCTGTTATACGTTTTGCTGAACTGATTGGATAATTTACATAAAATTAAATAGCTTTGATCTGTAATCTTTGCTGTCAGGCCTATTAATATCATCAGGGAAACATGAAAACAATTGCAATCTGATTGGCCGCTTAGAGTCTGGGCATGCTGTCAGAAGATCACTGTATCTGGGTGCTCATGTACAATACTAAACTTCCTCAGAAGGGCTAAGGAAATTCAGCGTGTCCCATTGACTCTCACCAATTTTTATAGATGCACCATAGAAAGCATCCTATTGGGATGCACCATGGATTGTTATAGGAACTGCTCTGCCCAAGACCGCAAGAAACTGCAGAGAGTTGTGGACACAGCTCAATCCATCACGAAAACCAGCTCCCCTCCTTGGACTCACTTCCTGCTGCCTTGTGGAAAGCAGCCAACATCATCAAAGACCCCTCTCCCCCCGGTCATTCTCTTAGACAGGAAGAGGGCAGAAGATAAGATTTCTTTATTAGTCACATGTACATTGAAACACACAGTGAAATGCATCTTTTGCGTAGAGTGTCCTGGGGGCAGCCCGCAAGTGTTGCCACACTTCTGGCGCCAACATAGCATGCCCACAACTTCCTAACCAGTATGTCTTTGGAATGTGGGAGGAAACCAGAGCACCCGGAGGAAACCCACACAGACACGGGTAGACCGTGCAAACTCCTTACAGACAGCAGCCGGAATTGAACCCAGGTGTAATAGCGTTACGCTAACCGCTACACTACCGTGCACGGTGGCTGAACAAAAGATGCGGTGCTTTTCCTCACTTACACCGGGCATTGTCAGAACAGTGTAGGAGGTCAGGCTGGGAGTGGAATGGAGACTTGAGGTGACAGGTGAGTGGAAGTTCACAGTCATACTTGCTTACTGAATGGAGTTGTTCTACAAAGCAGTCATCCTGTCTGCATGTGGCTCCTCCGATGTGACACCAAATGCATTCCCCTGATTGGAGAAAGTGCAAAGGAATAGCCGCTTCACCTGAAAGGATTGTTTGCATCCCTTGATGGAGGAAAGAGCAGAGGCCCTAACTTCCACTTCCTGTCTAAGAGAAAAAAAATAAGTTTTTTAAAAAAAAACTTGTAGATGGAAGAGATATTTAATTGGGTGCAGCTGGACTGCAGCCTTCTGATGAATTCCGAGTTGATGAACTGTTTTCTAATGATATTGGCTCCTTTCGGGGTTTCGTAGAGCAAGTTGGAACACAATTTGTCACTGCAAATTCCAAGTTCCTAACTACAGCTGCTGAGTTCGGATTCCAGTGGAGCTGGGTGCAGTTACTTTCAGTTTCCTGTCTAAAGTTTTTCTGTGCAAGAAGTCTATTAATGTTGTTCCCTTCATTTTTATTTTAAAAAGAGTGAAAACAAAGACTGCTTCAAAGTACGGACTGACCTCACAGCCCAGGCTCGTGGACATTATTGCAGCTGTGCCTCCTCAGTACAAGAAGGTGTTGGTGCCAAAACTGAAAGCAAAACCCATACGGACAGCCAGCGGGGTAAGGATTCAAGTCCGGTGCAACCAAACAAGTACAGAAGCATGCACACAGACACTGCATGGAGAGAAAATCCTGTTGTCTGAGTTCTTAAGTGGTTGAATCAGAGGTTTAATTTGTTTCACTAATGTAGAAATCTTCTAAATTTGTACATCTGTTTGCAGCTGTCCATTATGTTACAGCCTTTGATCACTTGAGTTTCCATTTTATGAACATTTGCTTTCTGGACCCAGTAATCAGGTTGATAACTCTCCCTGCTTCAAAAAAACAAAAGTGCACTGCCTGACTCACTGCACTTGCATTCACACTGGGACTTGGGGAGAAGTTTGCTCCACTATCTGGTTAAATCTATCTATCTGTCTGTTGAGGGGATGGAGAAGTTAGCTACTGAGGAAACTCAAAATGAATGATTGTTGCGTTTATTTCCGTGGCTCCTGGAACAGATGCTTCCTTCTAAAGGGAGTAGTCACCAAAATAGGTTTTCAACCACACCATTAACTCTCTTTCTCTATCAGATGCTGCCTATCCTGTTGAGTTTTGCCTTTATTTCAGATTTTTAGCAGCTCTGATTTTGCTCTAGTTTTTTAGTTCCTTTGATTGCCAGGTGCTTTCCATCTTGGTGTGGGGCTGAGCCTCCAGCATACTGAGGATGATTCAACCTTAGGCTGGGTCATTGGATTTCATCTTGATTCCTGTAAAAATCCAATTTGCTGCTGCTGTTTGTCTCTCATAGGGCTCTCTCTCCTCTCCCCACAGATTGCTGTGGTTGCAGTGATGTGTAAACCACACCGATGTCCTCACATCACCTTCACGGGAAATATTTGTGTGTAAGTACCACCCTCTGAATGTAAAGTTTCTTTGTACCTGCCCCAATTCTTACAATCAACTTATTTGCCAGAGCCTCATTCTTGAAACTAGAAAACTTGGAAACTCCACTGATGATTGGAGTCTTTAGTACTAAATACTAAAGTACAGAACACATTGGGCTGGGAGTTGCTGGGAGATGCCAGTAGTTTTGTGCTAAATTGCTGACATTAAAGAACAAATGGGCTCCTGGGCTGTATGAGTAAGTACAGAGAAGCAGGCCAAGAACTATGCAAAGTTTTTACGAGACACTCCCCAGCCCCAGTTGGTGCATTATGCCCAACAGGTGGCACTTTGTGTGTCCTCTGTAGGAAGGATCTGAAAGGTTTGGAGAGGGTGCAAGAGAGATTTACTTGTATTAATTGAAGATCAGGGATTTTAGTTCCATAGATGGACTGGAGAAAGTAAGTTTCTCCTTGCAGTAGAAAAGATGAAGGTTTTTAAAATCATGATGTGTTTGAATGAGTAAACAAACTGAAGCCATTCCTGATGGCTGAAAGCACCAGAGGGGACAGTTTAAGGTCTCCTGCAAGAGAGCCGAAGTTACACGATATCGTGGTGGATACAGATTAACTGGTGCTTGATATCGTGGTGGATACGGGTTAAATAGCAGATGTTAAAAAAGGAATTGAATAAAACCAGAAAAGAGAACATTTTATAGGGAGATGGGAAGTGAGCAGAGAGTAGGATGTACTGGATGGCTCTTCAAAAGAGCCAATTTTAACATGATGGGCCGAATGGTTGTCATCTCTGGCAGCTAATCTGAAAGTCAGTAAAGCTCTGAAGAACATAAGAAATCAGAGTGAGAGTGAGTCATTTGATTGTTTTGAGGTTGCCACAAACTTCCATCCCATCTTCAAACTTTTGATCGCACTCTTAGATATACCCAGTATCTGAGCATCTACAGCCCTGCGTGGGAGAGAATTCCAAAAATTCACAACTTTCTGCTAAATAGCTGATCCTTTATCCTGAGATTGTGATACCCATCTCAGCCCCCCAGTTCTAGATTCCTCAGCCAGGGAAACACCCTCCCAGTCTCCATTGTGTGAAGCCCTTTAAAAAATGGGCAGGCATGGTAATGTAGCGGTTAGTGTAACACTATTACAGCGCCAGTGATGTGGGTTCAATTCTGCCGCTGTCTGTAAGGAGTTTTCACGTTCTCTCTGTGACTGCGTGGGTTTCCTCCGGGTGCTCTGGTTTCCTCCCACGTTCCAAAGACGTACGGGTTAGGAGCTGTGGGCATGCTATGTTGGCGCTGGAAGTGTGGCAACACTTGCGGGCTGCCCCCAGAACACTCCCAGATTGTGTTGGTTGTTAACATAAAAAGATGCATTTCACTGTGTGTGTGTTTTATTGTGTGTTTCGATGTACATGTGACTAATAAATAAATATTAAAATTTACGTTTCAATGGGGTGACCTTTTATCATTTAAAATCTGGAGAATTAAAGCCAAGTGCCTGTATCTGGCTTCCTTCACTTAAGCCCAGATCTGGAATACCAGAATTGGCACATGGGGGAAGATAATTAATTTACAGAACCGGCAAACTTGATTGAGCAGAAAGTCACAGGAAATAGACAATAAATTGCAGGGAGCAAAAGTGCCATAGCAGTCAATTAACTTCTGGCCATTTTATAGATGGCTCTAAATCTTGTTTTGTGAATTCTAGGTACTGCCCTGGGGGCCCAGACTCTGACTTTGAATATTCAACCCAGTCTTACACAGGATATGAGGTAAGAGCTGCCAATTCACTGATGCTCAGTGATCATTACTTGATTGAGGGCTGCTTTGGCTCAGTCTCTCAGGATTAAACCTTCCATTGGCTGGAAAACCAAAATTGTCTTTTATTCCAGCCAAGAACCTTAAAAATATCTTGATTGAAATACACCAGATCGGCAGTTAGAATTAACTGTTTATTCCAAACTCTCATTGTGGGTCAGAACATCAGCACCACAGGGGCTTATCTTTGTGTCTCAGCTGTTACCAATGCATCATTCCAAGGGCAGGATTTTATGACTCTTGTCCTTGAATCACTATATAAACTGATAGTAACCACTCACTTGTTAATCCTTCAGTAATGACTGTAGCCTTGTATCGATAACTCACTCTGTGAAGTATTACAAGAAGGTTCTTTTCACATGTGTACTAACTGTCCACATTGTTGCCTCCTTAGTCTTGTGCTCTATGCCCCTCAGATTTCCTCATATCTCTTCTTCCTCCAGAGATGTTTACATTGATAAATGTTGCATTAAAGCACTGATGATTCACTGAAAGTTCTGGGAGCACGTGGTCTTTCTGTACATTTTCACAGAGAGGTGGAGATAATTATGGGCAAAAAGTGTGGCCCAGTGTAAACAATAGTATTAAATAACTGTTAAGCTGAAGTAAATGTTGCAGCCTGACCTGATTTAATGCTGTATCTGGGCTCCCACCTATCCATTAATAATAAAAACAGAAAATGCTGCAAAGACTCAACAGGTCAAGCAGCGCCTGTGGAAAGAGAAACCATTAATGTTTCAGGTCTAACTTGTTTAACTACTCGTTCCTCTCGTTCCCAGTTCTGATGGAGGCTCCCAGATCTGAAATGTTAATTGTTTCTCTTTCCGTAATTGACGCCTGACCTGAATGTTTATAGAAATTTCTGTCTTTTATTTCAGATTTCCAGCATCAGCAGTTTCTTGATTCCCATCTAGCCATTATTTTCCTATTGTTTTTGGAACTACACTTACATCTTTCCCATTATTCCCTTTGAACAGCCGACATCAATGCGAGCCATACGTGCAAGATATGACCCCTTCTTACAGACAAGGCATCGTGTGGAGCAGGTATGTGGAGTGAGAGGCCTGTATTCTTATTTGGCATTGGCAAATATCTGCCCATGTATCCTTGACTCAGTTACTGCCTTTCAACTCAAATAATTTTGCTCTTGTGTGGCAGAGCAAGTGATTGAGGAATATCTGAGATGACAGAACCAACAACATTTTAATGTCACACTTCAGTACATGAGGGATTTGGTTCACATAGAACTGTTTCTTTTAGAGGGTTTTATGGCTTTCCTCCAGTTCATGTCACTCTTCCCCCAACCCCAAAACTAGATCTTCCTCTTCCACCCTTCTCAGTTACCCCACTATCCATCGTTGCATTTTCTCCTCAGTCAGCCTCGCTCGCTTCTCTATTCTCTCCGCAATCCCCACCCACGTCGTTTGAGTAGTACAACCTTGGGAGGTCCCATATTTGCTCCTGTTAGGAAGCTGGGAAGCTCAGCCAATGGTACCATTAATAAGATGGTTGGAATGGGATGTGAGATCCGGTTATTTTGTTGATGTGGTGGACACCTGAATCTTGGGAAAGGTTTGCAGGAGTAAGTGATGATTATAGGAGGCATGTTTCATTGAAGTTTTTTAGTCTTAGTGATCGTGCAGGAAGTTGGACTTTTTGGGTTAATTTAACCCATGATGACAATGTACTCTGTTTGCCTTTCCTCTATTTAGCTGAAACAATTGGGGCACAGTGTGGACAAGGTCGAGTTCATTGTCATGGGTGGGACGTTCATGGCACTCCAGGAGGAATACAGGGACTACTTTATCCGGAGCCTGCACGATGCCCTCTCTGGGCACACCTCCAGTAGTGTGGCAGAGGCTGTCAAGTAAGTGTGGCTTGAAGAATGTTGGCAAGTTGGTGAACTAAGAAAGCTTTCCTCTGGAGCATCTAGGTGCTGAGGCCTCCCTGCCTGGATGCTGTCCTTGGTTGCAACACAGAGTCACACCACCCCGAAAGAGGTTCTCTACACCTCCATGTCTCAAACACAGTGACCGTGAATCTAGTTTCCAGCATTAACTGCACAGTTCCAGCAGAGGGCACCCCTCTCACAGATCCTCCAGGACAGATGCAGTAATACATGCTCATAGTCTGAGCAGCAACATCCTTGTGGGGTCTTTGAGACACCGAATGTTTCAAGACATTTCACTGTGAGTCTGGGTGGGACAGTACACTGTCTGAGTCCGAGCTGAACTGAGCGGGACTGTAACTTGTTAATGGCAAGGCCCTTGACAGTGTTGATGTACAGAGGGGTCTTGGGGTCTGAGTCCATAGCTCCCTGAAAATGGCTGTACGGGTTGATAGCGTGGTAACGAAGGCAATATGACATGCTTGCCTTTATTAGTCAAGGCATGGAGTTCAAGATTCAGGAAGTCATGTTGCAGGTTTATAAAACTCTGGAGCATTGCATTCAGTTCTGGTTGCCCTATTATAGGAAGGATGTGGAGGCTTTGGAGAGGGGGCAGAAGAGGTTTACCAGGATGCTGCCTGGATTAGAGGGCATGTGTTATAAGGAGAGGTTGGACAAACTTGGGTTGTTTTCTCTGGAGCAGCGGAGGCTGAGGGGAGACCTGATAGAAGTTTATAAGATTATGAGAGGCAGAGATTGACTGCCGGTATCTTTTTTTCCCAGGATAGAAATGTCTAATACAGAGGGCATGCATTTAAGGTGAGAGGGGGTAAGTTCAAAGGAGATGTGCGGGGCAAGGTTTTTTACACAGAGAGTGGTGGGTGCCTGGATTGCGCTGCCAGGGGTGGTGGTGGAGGCAGATATGATAGAGGTGTTTAAGAGGCTGTTAGACAAGCACATGAATGTGCAGGGAATGGGGGGATGTGGACATTGTGTAGGCAGAAGGGATTAGTTTAGTTAGACTTTTAATTAGTTCGGCACAACATGATGTGCCGAAGGGCCTGTTCCTGTGCTGTACTGTTCTATAAGTTATATGAGGTGACCACCGATGATCAAAGGCTTGCTGCACAGATTATTTCAAACTGCAGATCCTGGACCTTTCCAGCTGTAGATGTGCAGAGCTTCCATTGTGACCATGCCTTACTTTTGCTCTCTCAGCCCTCTTGTCCTGATTGTCCAGGTTCCTTTACCAGTCTCAATCAAGTCATGTCCGTTATAATTGATGTTGACAGTGCTCGGGCAACTTTATGGTGGAAAGATATTAAATTCCTGGTGGAAAGATATTAAATTTTTATATCTTACTTTTTCCTCTTTCTGCAAAGAATATCGTGATTTATCACTGGTTATGGACTTATTCTCCTTTCTCCTGGTCCTTGGCCCATTTATTGCAATGCACTGTCGCTCTCTCCTGCAGTCATGCATTCACTCACATGCCCCATTTGCTTCCCCTTTGCCTGCCCTCCTAAACCACCCTCACTCCCACTCCACCTTGCCGGCACACCCTTAACCCCTGACCCATCCCCAGGTCCCCCATCCCACATTCCTGTCGGACTGGTACTTCCACCCCGGCAGCTGCCTCCTCACCCTCTTACCCCTCCCTCTCCCTACTCCTCCTTCCCTCCACCCGCCCCTCACTCGCTTCATCAGATGTTGCTGCCACTGTAAAGTCTATGCGCAGGGTTGAATCATGAGTAAATTAGTCATTGTTTAGAACACCAGTCATGTTACAAATGTTGTAGATCTGTATCCCAGTTGATGAGGTGTTCCAGCTTTGGATCTGGTGAACGAATAGGTTGACATAGTAAAGCTCTGCACCTCTGTCCTTCCTCTGTCTCATGTTGCAAGGGTTCTGATGCCTATTTCAGACGACTAATAAGTGGAAAGTAAAATGGGGATCCCTGAGCTATTCATATGTCTGCTACTCAACCATTTAACCTAATGAATCACCTAAGATTTACAGTAACGTAGAAAACTGGACGGCAGTCACTCAACAAAAATCACTGTGCATCCTGTATGCTTGTTAAGCAATTCAGACAAGCATTGTGAAATTCAATGAATGTGGTCTTCAAACCAAGGACCACAGCATTAGGTGACACTTACTGAGGCTCCTCTGGAGAAAACCTGTCACAATGTCCCATTTTCTCTAGGATTTCTGCCAGTTTAAGTGTGAGTTAAAATTAAGAGAAGTTCTGTTTTGAACCTGTCACCTACTATTGCATCAATTATGAGTTGGATGGCTGGGCCACCTAAAACTGTAGATGCATCCAAGATGCATCATTTCCATGTGTGAAATCCTTTGGTTTGTGTGAAACCAGGCAGTGCTCTTATAGTTGTCTTCCTTAGTAGTTTAAATACTCATCCCAAAATCAGTTCTGCATTTGACAGGCCAGTCCAAAGCTTCCAAAGGTGATCGCAGTGGAGCAAAGCTAGCTTTCCCTTCCCCATTGTAAGCATTGTTGCTGCCTCATCCTTTTCCCTTGCTGTGGGAATGTGGATAAAATGACTGCCACTCTGTACTGCTCTGAGGTATGATTGAACCAATTGATCAGATGATGGTAGTGATCTTTCATAGAATCATAGAACAGTACAGCACAATACAGGCCCTTCGGCCCACAATGTTGTGCCAACCTTTAAACCTCGCCTAAGACTAACCCCTTCCTCCCACATATCCCTCAATTTTATATTCCTCCATATGCTTATCTAGTAATCTCTTGAATTTGACCAATGTACCTACCTCCACCACAGCCCCAGGCAGCACATTCTTATGGCCCAGCCACTCTCTGGGTAAAAAAAACCTTCCTCTGATATCTCCCTTGAACTTCCCACCCATTACTTTAAAGCCATGCCCTCTTGCATTGAGCATTGGTGCCCTGGAAAAGAGGCGCTGGCTGTCTACTCTATCTATTCCTCTTAATATTTTGTACACCTCTATCATGTCTCCTCTCATCCTCCTTCTCTCCAAAGAGTAAAGCCCCAGCTCCCTTAGTCTCTCCTCATAATCCATACTCTCCAAACCAGGTAGCATCCTGGTAAATCTCCTCTGCACCCTTTCCAACACTTCCACATCCTTCCTATAATGAGGCGACCAGAAATGGACACAGTACTCTAAGTGTGGTCTAACCAAAGTTTTGTAGAGCTGCATCATTACCTCGCGGCTCTTAAACTCGATCCCATGACTTATGAATGCTAACATCCCATAAGCTTTCTTAACTACCCTATCCACCTGTGAGGCAACTTTCAGGGATCTGTGGATATGGACCCCCAGATCCCACTATAATGGTTTGAAGTGAATTGGGCTTGGACAGACAGTCCAGCTACAGCTTGGTGTGAATTCACACAGAGGGAAGCTGCCCATAAATGTGTTACCGTGAGAACTATAGCTGACGTAGGAATAGACTAATGCATAAGTCATGTGAAAGTTGTACTGTAATAGGGTGCTGCTTAGCAAGTTATCAGAACCCGATACCTTCTCCTTGTTGGTGACTTCAGACATTATCTTGGGGAATTGATTGGAAGCTGGTTTCTGACACAGGAAATGATGACATGTACACGACAGAAAAGCTATCAAAGAGAAGGTTACGGTGATCGCCAACCCTTGGGGAGCTTAAAAGGTTGATAATTGGCAAGGATTTGGAAAGTTGAGCTGATTTCATCTGCAAGCTTGAAACTGTTGTTCAAGGCAGTACAGATGAACAATACGAGACACTGAGTATTTTTACACACTTTTTGTGTTCATACTGTCAGTGGATAGTCACCAAGGAAAAGTTCCTTACTGACTTTGGAGATTACTGACTTTGGAGATTACTGACTTTGATGTGGCAACTATGGAGGGAGGGTGAAATTTTCAAGAGATGCCTAGGCATGAACCCCAGGATAATGCTTCCTGCATAGTGATGCTGGCTGTAGGTTGGAAGGTCTGTGTTTCTGACTGGGGAAAAAGCGGTATTACTTGCAAGAGAGGAAAATGGTGTTGAGGGTTGGGAGGGTGCGATTGTTGGGACATTGCGGATTCTTTCTCCAAGTGGAACAGTCCAAATTTCATCCTGCGGATGAAAGGGTTTACGTATGAGAAGTGTTTGATGGCTCTGGGCTTATACTCGTTGGAGTTTAGAAGGATTGGGGGGGGGGGGGGTGGAATCTCATTGAAACCTCCTGAATATTGGAAGGCCTGGATAGAGTGGACGTGGAGAGGACATTTCCAGTAGTGGGAGAGTCTAGGACCAGAGAGCACAGCCTCAGAATAGGAGGACATCCCTTTAGAACAGAGATGAAGAGGACTTTCTTGAGCCAGAGGGTGGTGAACCTGTGGAATTCATTGCCACAGATGGCTGTGGAGGCCAAGTCATTGGGTATATTTAAAGTGGAGGTTGGTAGATTCTTGATTAGTAAGGTTGTCAAGGTAACAGGGACAATGGGGTTGAGAGGGAAAAATAAATCAGCCATGATCGAATGGTGGAGCAGACTTGATGGGCCGAATGGCCTAATTCTTCTCCTATGTCTTATGATCATGGTCTTGGAGGAGGGGGCTGCAGGGAGCTGGCAACCTTTGATTGTTCAATTATAGTCTATATTCAGAAAATATTTTGAATAATTTTGTGGTGAATTTCAATGAGGTTAAACTTTAAAAAAGTTTATTTATACAGGACAGAAAGAGGCCCTTCCGGCCCAACGAGCCCGCGTCGCCCAATTACACCCACATTAACTTACTAACCTGTACTTCTTTGGAATGTGGGAGGAAACCGGAGCACCCGGAGGAAACCCATGCAGACATGGGGAGAATATACAAACTCCTTACAGACAGCGACGGGAATTGAAGCCAGATCGCTGGTGCTGTAGTGATGTTACGCTATCCACTTCACTATTACATATTGATTGAAGTGCCCCATTTATTAACAGATGGTATTTTTATGATTTAGTGGTTACTGCAATTATTTGAGTTTTTTATGTTCAGACTCAAATGATTGCTTTGTTATAATGCAACAATTTTCCATCCACATCAATGTTCTGGTTGAATTCAGCAAGCAGGAGGTGGGCTGGAATGAGAGAACAGAAGTACAGAGCGGTCATTCTAACAACTGGACAGGTTCAACTGACCAGCAGTCCAGGGACTTAAAAACTGCAGTTGGTTATGATAATCAGAATTGGATTTATTACCACTGACCTGGATGACATGAAATGACATGATAAATGTGAAAAGTTAGCTGAAAAGCGAGGTAAAGTGATTAATTTCTGTTAAAATTATCTTCCATGTTACAGTGCAAGAGTTCATTCCATGACTGGAATAGCAGGGGGCAAATTTGGCAGTGATGCTGGCTGCCCCTCTGCAGAGTTCTTGTGGGTCATTAATATGTTGCACAGAAATAAGAGAGCAGTGCTGCTGTGTTATACCACAAGTAGCTGTGCCTTAATCCCTTGACTAGTTGTACAACTCCCAAGGACTTCATTTTGCTCAGAACATTATTTTCCATTTCAAATCTACTGGAAGTACCAGAAAATCAAAGCACTGGTGAGGATGAGAAATTGAAGGAACCAAATTTTAATCAAAAAATAATACTGGAGTATAAGCTAGTAAGTCTCAAGGACTCAATGACCTGCACTTCATGAGTTTTGAAAGCAGTGGCCACCAAGATTGTGAATGCTCTGGTTATCTGCTTCAAAAATGTTATTGGTTTTGGAATTGTTCCTGTGGATTGGAGGGTAACAAATGTGACCCCATTATTTAAGAAAGGAGGGAGCAGGGAAACTACTGACCTGTTAACTTGATGTTGGTGGTTCGGAAAGTGCTGGAATCTCGAATGAAGAAATGTAATAACAGAACACATCGAAGAGAATACTAGGATTGAGCAGAGTCGAAAGGAAGATCACATTTGACTAATCTGTTGGAATTCTTTGATGATATGACTAGTGGATTAAATAAGGAGCAAGCAGTAAATCTGGTGTATTTGGATTTTTGGAAGACTTTTGTTAAGGTCCCACAGGAGTTTGGTGAACGAGGTTAAAAGACGGAGTTGGAGGTGATATACTGACTTGGATTGAGGATTGGTTATTGGAGTGAGAGGAAGGAGTGGGAATAAACTGATCTTTCTCAGGTTAGTACAAGTGAAGTCACAGGGATCGGTGCTTGGGCCCAGCTGTTCACAATCTATATCAATGATTTGGCTGAGGGGGGGAAAATGCATCATATTTCCAAGTTAGCTGAAGATACTAAACCTGCTGGGGTTGTAAGTGTGGAAGTGGATGCAAAGAGGCTTCAAGGGAATGTGGACGAGCTGGGTGGGTGATCTGGAACATGGCAGATGCAATGTGAAGTGGAAGGATGTTAAGTTACTTGGATTGGTGCACAAAACAGGAGCACAGAGTGTTTTTTAAATGGTGAGAGATTGAGTAATATTGATTCCCAGAGGGGGCCAAGGTGTCGTTGTACACAAGACACAGGAATTCAACGTGCAGGTGCAACCAACAACTAAGAAGACCAATAGTATTTTGGCTTTTATTATCAGAGTATTTTATACAGGAAAGTTTGGAAGAACAAGTGGAGAACTTCAAAATGAAGAAATGTATAAAATGCTTATTAGCTCAACAGACTGGGTGCAGGGAGGCTCTTTCCCCCGGCTGAGTCTAGAATCAAGGGCTAGGTTATTTTGGACTGAGATGAGAAGATGTTTCTTCCTTCAGAGGGAGGTGAATCTTTGGAATTCTGTAATCTGGAGGTTTAGTCATGGAGTTCATTCAAAACAAAAGCTTTTTGGATGTTAAGAGAATTGTGGCATATGGGGATAGTGCAGGAAACTGGTATTGAGGTAGAAGATCCATCATGATCAATGAATGATGCAGCAGGCTCGAGGAGACACGTGGCCTTCACTTGCTCCAATGTCATATGGTCTTCAGTTCACTCATCGCCCCTGTACCTGCCGACTTATAATGGCTTCAGGTCCCCCAGTGCTTCAGTTTTACAGTATTCCAAATCCTTCCATGTGTTGTACACAACCTCTTCCAGCTCCTTCAATCCGTGCATCCTGATTTCCTACTCTCCATTAACATCCATCCCTTCAGGCTACCTCTGTAATTTCCTGCATAAATGTTCCTGCCTTTCTGTAATTCTTTCTCACTTGTTCATGTTTCATTGAGTGTCAATGGTAGGTGATTAGAACTGTTGGGAGATGGCCATTGCTTGGCACTTCCATTACTAACCCCTTATCAGCCCAAACCCAAATGTTCTTTAGGTCTTGCTGCATGCAGCCATGGACTGTTTCATATGTTGAGGTGTTGCTAGTGGGATTGTGCATTGAACAATCATCAGTGGACATCCCCACTTCTGACCTTGTGATACAAGGAAGGTCACTGATGAAGCAGCTGAAGATGGTTGGGGATGAAGCAGCTGAAGATGGTTGGGCCTAGGGCACTGACCTGAGAAACTCCTGCAATGATGTTCTGGGACTGGGGTGATTGATCTCTGACAACCACAAACTTCTTCCTTTGTGTGCGGAATGACTCCAGCCACTGGGATGTTTTCCCTTTGAGGCACTTGACTTCGCTTTCACCATATTGCCTCAATGCCACCCTTGATTAAATGCTGCCTCGATGTCAAGGGCAGTCATTCTCACCTCTGTTCCAGAATTCAGTGCTGTGATCCATGTCTGTTGCACAGGTGGCCACTGTTGAGTTAAGTGATGCAGTCAGTTTGAACTGGTGTTAATGGGGAATGGGACACCTCATCTCAACAGATTAAAAGCCAGTCATATGAATGTATAAGTTTAATAGAAGAAAAGTAATTAACTGTACACTGTATCCCCTCTATTCTCCCAGAAAAATGTTTTATGTGCTTTCCCATGGGTGCCAGCAGCAGTGTTACTGACATCGTGGTGTACCCTGTGATCCTGGCTAACTTACAGTTCCGATGTAACAATGACTTAAGAGCTGTTTGTTGTTTTGCCACTGCCTCCATCCATGTGACCTTTGCATCAGTGAATGGGTTTTAAACTGATTTACAGGTACTCTGAGCGTAGCAATACCAAATGCGTTGGGATCACGATTGAGACCAGACCAGACTACTGCCTGAAACGCCACCTCAGTGACATGCTGCAGTACGGGTGCACACGACTGGAGATTGGAGTGCAGAGTGTCTATGAAGATGTAGCCAGAGACACCAACAGGTGGGTATTGCTTGGAAACCTAAATGCTTCTTACAGATATTTTCAAAATTATCCCTATTTTGTACCCCATTTAATCCTGACCCTTGTGCTAAACCTCAGTGATATCTTGAGGCTGATGCCTCAATATCCATGAAACTGAACTTTGAAAGCAACGTACAACTGCTTCTCTGTTACATTCTCGTAAATTGTTGTTGCACTCACTCCAAGGACAGTTCATCCTTCCTGCGGTGTGGTGTTCAGAACAGAAGAGTAATTGTGCTGCAGTCATAGCAGGGCTTTCCACAGATGTATTGTAACTTTATCCCAGGATATCCTAGTCTTCCAGATGTATACATTGCTCACAAATTATCCGATCTTTGTGTTACTGGTAATGTGATTCTGTATCCCATCATTTTATGTCACTTACAAATAGAAGAATAGTTGATGCTCCAGAACAAATCTGTGAGTCACCCCCACAATTTGAATTCTGCCTTTAATCCTCATTCAGTCTTGCATTATTCAATTAATTTCCCAGCAGATCAATAACTTTTCATCAATTCTACGATCTTCAACTTCAGCACATAATCCCCTGTGAGGGACTTTATGAAATGTCTTCTGGAAGTCCAGATGTGTAACAAGGACACTGGTGAAGTACAATTTTGAAACAAAATACAATATATCCTTCCTTCCTAAAATATGATACTACTGTTTTCTTCCTAGTATTTTCTTCCTTGTTCTGTAAGAAACTCGCCCTCGCTTCATCCCTCCTTGTTCCATACAGATGTCCCCTCACACTTGGTGGCCCAGTATTCTTTTCTGCTCACTGATAGCCTGATTGAAGGAATGTTCAGTTGGTGGTGTACACGAGGACACTAGCAATCACTGGGTGAAAGAGATAAAAGCTGACTGCCAAGTGAGGTTACTGTCCCAAAGTTGAGTGTAGAGAAAATGATATCACTTTTAAAGCATCTCTCTACATCCAGGCACAACGATAAGTTTGTTGAGATCTACAGCTTAAACAGATTTGTAAAGATTGATTTAAGGACAAAACGGTGACTGACTCTGATAAAGTGATTTGATTTTAAAATGTTTGTCGTTATTGATTCATGTAAAAGGAAACTTCAGTGTGATTTTATTTTGGATCTAACTGGTGGTGCTGGACTGTACTTTATTAATGTGTGTCTCTTGGGAACCCACTGCAAAGAACTCGTGAATCATCAAGTTAACGTTTGCTTCTCTTCTTTCTTCAGGGGTCACACAGTCAGAGCTGTGTGCGAGTCATTTCAGCTGGCAAAGGATGCTGGCTTTAAAGTTGTGGCACACATGATGCCTGACCTCCCTAACGTTGGTCTGGAGCGAGACATCGAGCAGTTCATAGTGAGTGTCTGTCTATGCACTCCTCCTTTGTTCAAATATTGATCGTACTTTTATCTATCTAATGTTGTTTACAAGCGAGAGATCTGGGGGTTGGCTTGATGTAGCAATGTGATTGACCAGTTTGATTGGTCCAACAGTACAGTAGACAAAAGAAATGAATTCCAGAGGCAAGTTAATAGTGAATGCCCTTGACATCAAGACAGCATCTGCCGAAGTGTGACACCAAAGAGGTCATGTAAGATTGCAGTCAGTCAGAATCAAGAAGGAATCTCCACTGGCTGCAGTTGTCCCCAGAACATAGGAAGACAGCTGTGTTTGTTTGAGGTGAATCACCCTCGGTCCCAGCGCATCACTGCTCAAGTTCATCAGAAGCTGTGTCCCAGGATAAAACATCTTCAGCTGCTTCATCAATTACCACATTCACAATGTCATGAAGTCAGAGCTGAGTATGTTCACTAGTGATTCCAGTGTTCCCTGTGGTTCTACCAGCTAGCTAACAGCATCATCTGATCCATAAAATTCTTGTGGGGTTCTGAGTCTGAGCACTCTGAAGCTGCTTGCACAGAGACCTTATGATGATTGCTCTGGTTGGGCTTGAGTTAATCACATGGGTGGGTTGTCCCATGTAAAATGAACTTGTGTCCACTACTTTTCAAGTGGACATGAGTTCAGATCACCAAGCTACCTGTTTGGTCATAAACTTCATCGTCACATTCCCGAGCTTGCATAGGAAACTGAAATATAATTGCAATACAGTGACAAGCTGAGGGATGTTCTGAATGTGTGTCCTTTGTTAGGGCAAAGGAACCTTGCAGCATGTTTCTGACCATGTGCTTATAGTAGAAACCAATACTGTAAATGCTCCATTCCTTTGATAGTGACATCACTTATTCTGGTCACTGTAAAGTGAGAGAATGCAGTGAGACCTTAAAGGAAATGCAATTGCCTGTAGTGGAAAGAAGTGTGCAATAAGGAGCTTTACATTTTTTGATGAACATCAAGCAGTACAGTGCAGGAGAAGGTCTGTGCCGACCATGATGCCAATCCAAACTAATCCCATCTGCCTGTTCATGGTTTATATTCCCCATAGCTAATTGATCATGAGAGAGTGATGGTGATCCAGCATGTTGAACCACTGCTGTACTTGCACAGTGCTGTTGGGTTCCAAGATTTAGACCACCTGAGGATGAAGGGATGGCAATGTATTTCCAAGAGCGTGCAATATTGAAGGGAACTTGTAGGTGGTGATGATGTAACCCTGCGCCTGCTGTCTCATGTCCTCCTTGGTGAACAAGGTTATAGATTTGGGAGATGTTCGCGTAATCCAGGCAGGTAGCTGCAGTGTATTTTGTAGGTAGCACATTCTGTAGCCACACAGGAACAGTGGTTGAAGGAGTGAATGCTTAGATGGATGGGTGCCATAGAACATTACAGCACAGTACAGGCCCTTCAGCCCACAATGTTGTGCCAACATTTTATCCTGCTCTAAGATCTATCTAACCCTTCCGTCCCACATAGCCCTCCATTTCTCTATCATTCATTTGTCTATCTAAGAGTCTCTTAAATGTCCCTAATGTACCTACCCCCACAACCTCTGCTGGCAGTGCGTTCCACGCACCCACCACTCTCTGTGTGAAAAAAAAACTTATCCCTGACATCCCCCTTATACCTTCCTCCAATCACCTTAAAATTATGTCCCCTCGTGTTAGCCATTGTCACCCTGGGAAAAAGTCTCTGACTGTCCACTCAATCTATGCCCCTTATCATCTTGTACACCTCTATCAAGTCACCTCTCATCCTCCTCTCCAAAGAGGAAAGCCCTAGCTCACTCAACCTATCCTCGTGAGACATGCTCTCCAATCCAGGCAGCATCCTGGTAAATCTCCTCTGCACCCTCTCTAAAGCTTCCACATCCTTCCTATAACAAGGTGACCAGAACTGAACACAATACTCCAAGTGTGGTCTAACCAGAGTTCTACAGAGCTGCAACATCACCTCGCGGCTCTTGAACTCAATACCCCGACTGATGAACGCCAACACACCATACGCCTTCTTAACAACCCTATTAACCTGCATGGTGACCTTGAGGGATGTATGGATGTGGACCCCGAGATCCCTCTGTTCCGCCATAGTGCTAAGAGTCCTGCCATGAACCTTGTATTCTGCCTTCAAATTCGATCTTCCAAAGTGTATCACTTAACGCTTTTCCAGGTTGAACTCCATCTGCCACTTCTCAGCCCAACTCTGCATTCTATCAATATCCTGTTGTAATCTACAGCAACCTTCTACACTATCCACAACACCACCAACCTTTGTATCATCAGCAAACTTACTAACCCATCCTTCCACATCCTCATCCAAGTCACTTATAAAAATCGCAAAGAGCAGGGGTCCCAGAACTGGTCACCAACCTCCAGACAGAATACGCTCCATCTACCACCACCCTCCGTCTCCTATGAGCAAGCCAATTCTGAATCCACACAGCCAAGTTTCCCTGGATCCTATGCCTCCTGACTTTCTGAATAAGCCTTCCATGAGGAACCTTATCAAACACCTTACTAAAATCCATGTACACCACATCCACTGCTCTACTTCATCAATGTGCTTTATCACATCCTCAAAGAATTCAATCAGGCTCATGAGGCACAACCTGCCCCTCACAAAGCCATGCTGACTGTCCCTAATCAGCTTATGCTTCTCCAAATGCCCATAAATCCTGTCTCTAAGAATCTTCTCCAGTAATTTGCCCACCACTGAGGTACGACTCACTGGTCTGTAATTCCCAGAGTTATCCCTACTCTCTTTCTTAAACAAAGGAACAACATTTGCCACCCTCCAATCATCTGGCATTACTCCTGTGGCCAATGAGGATGCAGAGATCATCGCCAAAGGCGCAGCAATCTCTTCCCCGGATATATCCCATCCGGCCCCAGTGACTTATCTATCCTAATATTTTTCAGTTCCAGCACATCCTCTTTCCTCATGTCGACGTGCCCTAGTATATCAGCCTGTCGTACGCCATCCTCACAAACATCAAGGTCCCTCTCACTGGTGAATACCGAAGCAAAGTATTCATTAAGGACCTCCCCTACCTCTTCCGACTCCAGGCAAATGTTGCCTCTTTTATCCCTGATCGGTCCTACCCTCACTCTAGTCATCCTCCTATTCTTCACATACGTGTAGAATGCCTTGGGGTTTTCCTTGATCCTACTCGCCAAGGACTTCTCATGCCCCCTTCTAGCTCTCCTAAGTCCATTCTTAAGCTCCCTCCTGGCTACCTTGCACCTCTCCAGAGCCCTGTCTGATGCATGCTTTCTAAATCTCAGGTAAGCTACTTTCTTTCTCTTAACAAGACATTCTATGTCTCTTGTCAACCACGGTTCCTTCACTACCATCCTTACCCTGCCTCAATGGGACAAACCTATCCAGAGCCCCATGCAAGTACTCCCTAAACAACCTCCACATTTCCGCTGTGCACTTCCCCAAGAACATCTGTTCCCAATTTACGCTCCCAAGTTCCTGCCTAATAGCATCAAAGTAGGCTACTTTTCAAAGGATTATATTGAGCTGGTTAAGGGTTGTGGGAGCTCTATTCACCTAGGCAAGTGACTACACACTACTAACATGCCTTGTGGATGAAAAGGCTTTGGGGTTTTCTGCAGTGAACCACTTACTGCAGAACATCTAGTCCCTGATCTACTCATGTAGCTGTGCTGTTTATTGACTGCTGCAGCTGAATTTCTCCTTGAGGGCGAGGGGCGTTGGTGGTGGGGACACTATGTTACTTGTCACCTGTCAGCCCATACCTGGATGTCCTGCCAATGGGAAAGAATGTGTTCTAAGTGTTGCTGCATGCTTCATTTGCTGAGCAGGTGCAAGTAAAATTCAACTTTGTGCAAACATCAGCCAGCATCTCCACTTCTGAGTCATTGATGAAGCAGCTGAAAGTGGTTGGGCCAAGAGCATTGCCCTGTGGAGCTCTGTCGTGATCACTCTTATCACTGTGGTCATGCTCAAACACATTGAACTAGAGGGCATAGGTTTAAGGTGAGGGGGATAAGGTTTAAGAGGAACATGAGGGGAAACTTTTTTACACAAAGAGTGGTTTATATGTGGAACGAGCTGCCAGAGGAAGTGGTTGAGGCAGGTACAATAACAACACTTAAAAGACAGTTGGACAGGTACATGGACAGGAAAGGTTTAGAAGGTTATGGGCCAAATGCTGGCAAATGGGAGTAGCTTGGATGGGGCATCTTGGTTGGCATGGACCAGTTGGGCCGAAGGGCCTGTTTGCATACTGTATGACTCCATTTGCAACAGGTAGTTTGCTGAGACCAAGGTAAAGTAGGTTTATCCCTTATGTTGATTCACTCACTACTTGTTGCAGACCAATTCTAGCATCTGTATCCTTGAGGAGTCATCAAGCTCTGCCAGTGGTGTTGCTACCGATCCACTCTCACTGATGTCCCCACTCAGTGTTTGGTTCATCCCCATGTTACAGCAGAGTTGTGTCCTTGTAAAACTCTCCACACTGAGCTTTTCCATAACACAAACCCTCGAAAATTGACAGTTTGTTGTCTCTTTTGCAATTTGTGTTTATTTTTTCTCACATAAATTGTGTTAGAGCAAATTTTTATTCCTTTGGTAGTAATTTGTGAATTCCATAAGCGCAAATTTCTGTTACGCAAACTGCAATAATGGGGTGTACACTGCACATTCAGTGCCCCTGTGACTTTCAGTACTCCCTCCAAATAGTGCTTGATGTAGAGGAGCACTGATTCATCAGTTGAGGGAAGGAGGTAGGGGATACTTCATGGAGCTTGAAGTTCACGGCATGGTAGCGTAGCAGTTAGCGTAACGCTATTACAGCGCCAGCGATCGGGGTTCAATTCCTGTCGCTGTCTGTAAGGAGTTTGTACGTTCTCCCGTGGCTGCGTGGGTTTCCTCCGGGTGCTCCGGTTTCCTCCCATATTCCAAAGTCGTACAGGTAGGTTAATATGGGTTTAAGAAATGGGCGGCGCGGACTCGTTGGGCCGGAAGGGCCTGTTACCACGCTGTAAATAAAATAAAAAAAATTTAAAAATTCATGCTGAGGACTCCCAAGAAAATTCCCTCCATCTGTATGTCAGTATACAGTTGCCTCTGATGGGTCAAACCTGTCAAATGGGAAAGAACATGTGCAGTGATTACGATAGTGCAGTCCAGCACATGGTCTTGATTTCTGAGAATGCCAATACCTCAGTTGGTCTGTGGGGCAGCTTTCTTAATTTAGACAACAGTCCCCAGATGCTTGTGAGGAGGACTTTGTAAGGTTGAATGGGTGGGGAGCAACTTTTGATGCCAAGGTTGATACCAGGAAGTCCATCCAGTTTTATCCTTTCTCTATTTTAGTATAAGGACAATGAGGCACTGAGCAGCTTAGCCATTTCAGGGGGGAGTGGAAGGTCGACTGCATTGCTGAAGTTTTGTCGCCCAGACTGGCTAAAGTCGTTAGTGAACCAGATAGGATTTCATGATAATTTTGTGGTCATCTTAACCAAGGTTATTTGTGGCCTTGTATTCAGCTAGTTAGGGTTGCAATCTCCAAAAATTTCCTCCATTTTTCTAACTCTCTGTGTCTCTTAAGTTTTTTTTTCTTAAAACCTATCTCTGCTTTGGGCCATCATTGTCATCATCAGTTGCTTGCCCCTACATGAGGCAGAGTGGTCCCCATAAGAAACGATCAGTAATCCTCTCCCACCCTCTCCCAACCTGAGTACATTTGCTGTACTGAGGATTGAGATGTTACTTTGCCTGCTAATGCTCCTGTGAAGCACCTCGAATATTTCACGACATTAAATCTGCTGTTTAAAAATACAACTGGAGACAATGGAATTGACAATAAATGTTGTGCCACAGTTCGGGGTTAATGGTTAGACCCAAGTCAACCAATCTGACTAAAATAAGAAAGCAAAGAATTTGGTTTCAAGCAGACTCGATCTGGCTGTGAGCACAAATTAGTGTTGAGAAAAGGTCTGGAATAAGTTAATTAGTGTTTCTGTATCTGCTAAATTAGTTTTGTACAATGCAGAGGAAAGGAAACCTTGGTTTTGATTTGCTGTGCCAGGAGATTATATATCCACTGGTGGGAGGGAAGAGAATGCTCAACTGTGGCATGGCTGATTGGAGAAGGGTCAATGGATCAGTTGGTCTGTCCATCACTTTGAAATCTTTGTATGTACATTTGTTATGTTATTCCCAAAGTGTTTGTCATCACTTGATATATTTCTGAGAATGAAAGGGAAAAAAATGTTTAAACCATGCTTTTCCCGATCTTGGCAGCCCAATTCCCTTTTTAAGAGGTGTGGCATGGGTTGCCCAGAGGAGCTGATCCAGCAGCATTGGTTTGTCTTCCTTCCTGCTCCATTTTACGACTAATGTCTTACTAATGCTAGGTCTGGGATACTCAATAGATAGAATCAACTGCGATGGGCCTTTATCAGTGCTCTTGACAGTTCGTTGAGGTTTTTTTTATCTTTCCATGTTGGTTTGTTATTTGTTTTTTTTAAATCAATAGCGTTGGGGTTTGACACCAGTTGCTCTCTCTTGCAGCAGTTCTGGGTGTGGTCCATGAAGAAGCGAGCTCAAGGCATTGACTGACTGCATAAGTCCTTGTAACAACTTGGGAAAGGCAGAGTTGAAATGAATTTTGTTATTACTAAACTCATAATTGCGTCAGAGCACTTGTGTCGCAGCACTTAGTGACATGGAGCTTAAAGCTAGAAACCAATCAATGCCTTTTTTGAAAACTTGCGATGGTACAGATTACTCATGGGTTTTACTGCTCGATTGATGGGTGGAAAGGTTGAAAAACAGATGTTCTTTGTAGTCAGTAGATGATAAAGCAGTGCAAAATGTGATGTAAAGGAATAAATTGCAAGAAACATAAAAACAGACTGTGACAGCTTCTGTAGATATGTAACAAAAAAGGGAAAGGATTATCAAAATTTATGGGTGCATTACAGACAGTGGAAGAATAAGGAAATGGTAAAGAAAACTTTTTTTGTCCATCTTCATGCAAGAAGCCATAATAAAACCTCTTGGAAGAAGTGGAGAATAGTCAGTCTAAAGTGCTGCAAGAAATTAGCATTCGTTTAAACAAAAATTGGAGAAACTAGTGCAACTGAAAGCTCTCAAGTCCTGGCACCTGATGACGTGCATCCTCAGCTTTTGAAAGAGGTGGCTGTGGAGATGGTGAATGTTCTTATTCTGTCTTCCACCTATTCCAGAACAGTTCCCATAGGTTAGCAGGCTGCACATGTAAACCCAGGAGTTAAGGAAGGAGAGAGAGAGAAGGAGGTAAAAAAGGGCAGTAAACCACAGTATATGACTAAGGCTGGAGGTGACAGATTGAACAGTGCGTCTGTGTGTATCAGTGTTCATGCAGCAGAGTTTGGCCTCCAGTCTGAATCCATTTGCTATTAGATCAAGAACTCAACTGGGAAAGCCTGTGTGGTAGCTGGTATACAACATTCATCCTATGTTTAAAAACAACACGCATAGGCAACTTCCGCTCCTTAGCGTGAAATCCAGGACCTGAAACATTGGACCCAATTGGGCATTCCCGTTAGCAACAGACCTAAACGTCACAGTCATAATGAAAGATCTCAGATGCTTCGACATTGATGTCACCACCCCGAATGAGACAGGACAGATAGGAAATAGCCAACTTGAAGAACAACACAGTGGGTATATCTTAGTTTGAAGTGCAAACAAGAAGATGCACACTATCTTCGTGGCATGAATTTGCTGTCAAGAATGTGCTTATTTGGTATCTCAATGACTTCCCTGTGGGATAAACAACAAGTCAGGACCCTCCTATTCAAGGGCAAATACACCAACCCTGGATGCTGAAGGGCTCCTATGCTGAGGAAAACTCTGGCCTATGTTTCAGTGATTTCAATGCCAGGTTTGGAAAGGGAACAATCCTCTGAAAAGGCTTGATGGGGCGGAGTAGGGAAAGCTAACTCTCAACAAAATCCTCCTTGACAAAATGTTTGGGACACAGTCTTGCCATAACCAACACCCTGTTGTCAAATAGACAAATACTAGAACCTATTAGCTACACCCCTGAGCCAGGTACCGGCTCCTGTTAGTCATTGACCAAGAGAGAGAGATCACAAGGATGTCCACATCACCCAGGCCATGACAGATACCAAAGACTTCTGGATGATAACTGCCTACTCCATTCTGTTATCTCCATAGCCAGGCTCCAAAGCAGTGGTGGCAAGAGGTGCCTCGCAGAGGCCTGACAACCTCCAACCAACAAAAGTTCCAGTGTACGTAGCATCTGGACTGACTAAGTCATCCTGTAAACATTTGTTACTTCACTACCAGAAAATACTAGAACTGGTTTGACGAGAATGACCAGACGATCTGGGAGCTAATTAACAGCAAACTCAAGTTTTTCTTGGATTGGAGGCTCCAATATACTTTGAGGGAAAACAGATCACTTTGCAGGCATCTGAAGGACATGCTCAACAAAAAATAAAACCTGTGAGGAGAGGATGCAGAGAGGTACAATGACAGGCTAAGTGAATGTGCAAAGCTAGGACAGATGGAATATGATGTAGGAAATCGTGTGGTCATCAACTCTGGTAGAAAGACAGCATTTTTCTTAAATGGTGAAAGACTGCAAAGTGTTAGCGTTCAGAGGACCTCTGTGTTCTTGAACTCTAATCACTGAAAGCTAATGTGCAAGTTCAACAAGCAGTTAGAAGGTAGAACAGTACAGCACAGTAACGGGCCCTTTGGCCCACAGTGTTGTGCTGACCCATATAAACCTTATCCCCATTCAATCTATCCCCCTCTCTACTTCACCTCCCATCACCCTCTATTTTCTTTTGTCCATGTGCCTATCTAATAGTCTCTTAAGTGACCCTATCATATCAGCCCCTACCACCATCCCTGGCAGTGCATTCCAGGCACCCACCACTCTCTGTGTAAAAAAAAAACCTACCTCTGACATCTCCCCTGAACTTTCCTCCACATACCTTAAACAGTTGACCTCTCGTTTTGGCCATTGCCACCCCGGGGTAAAGAAGTTGGCTGTCCAGTCTGTCTATGCCTCTGATAATCTTATACACCTCTATCAAGTCTCCTCTCATCCTCCCTCTCTCGCTCCAAAGAGAAAAGCCCCAACTCTCTCAACCTCTCCTCATAAGGCATGCTCTCCAGCCCAGGTAGCATCCTTGTAAATCTTCTCTGCACCCTCTCCAAAGCTTCCACGTCCTTCCTATAATGTGGTCACCAGAACTGAACACAATATTCCAAGTGTGATCTAACCAGAGTCTTATAGAGCTGCAACATTACCTCTTGGCTCTTGAACTCAATCCCCCGGCTAATGAAGGCCAGCACACCATATGCCTTCTTAACCGCCCTATCAACTTGTGCGGCAGCTTTGAGGGATCTACGTACTTGGACCCCAAGATCTCTCTTCCTCCACACTGCTAAGAAACCTGCCATTAACCATGTACTCTGCCTTCAAGTTCGTTCTTCCAAAGTGTATCACTTCACACTTCTCCAGACTGAACTCCATCTGCCACTTCTCTGCCCGGCTCTGCATCCTGTCTAAATCCTGTTGCAAGCTACGACAACCTTCTTCACTATCTACTACACCACCAACCTTCATGTCTGCAAACTTACCAACCCATCCTTCCACTTTCTCATCCAAGTCCCAGAACAGATCCCTGTGGAACACCACTAGTCACTGACCTCCAGGTCGAATACTCCCCTTCTACAACCACCCTCTGCCTTCTGTGGGCAAGCCAATTTCAAATCCACACAGCCAATTTTCCATGGATCCCAAACTTCATGACTTTCTGAGTGAGCCTACCATGGGGAACCTTGTCAAACGCCTTGCTAAAATCTATATATTACCACATCCACCGCATTACCTTCATCAATTTGTCTTGTCCTTCATAAAGCCATGCTGACTATCCTTAATAAGACTATGCTTCTCCAAATGCTCATAAATCCTGTCCCTAAGAATCCTCTCCAATAGTTTGCCCACCACTGATGTAAGACTCACTGGTCTATAATTCCCAGGATTATCCCTTTTATCCTTCTTGAACAATGGAACAATGTTGTAAATTGGCTTTTATTGCAAAATGATTTGTATACAGATACCTTAATGAAATTATATGGGGCCCTAGTAATCCCATTTATAAGTCTGGTCTCCCTACCAAAGGAAGAATATACTTGCAATAGGGGTGAGTGCAATGTAAGTTCACCGGAGTGACTCCTGGGGGTAGCAAAATAAACTACTGGAGGTACTCAGCAGGTTAGGCAACATCCGTGCAGGCAGAGAGACAGTCGACATTTCAGTTCAAGAGTCTGCATCAGGGCTGATTCATGGTAAACTTGTACACTTAGCTGCATCAAATTGATAAATCTGGTTTTGGTATTGGTTTATTATTGTCAAGGTGCAAGGTCATAACAAGGTAGATTGTGAGGTCAAGAGATCATCTCATCGTATAAGGGAACCGTTCAATAGTCAAGAACTTATGCACGTATACATAATAACGCTCCTAAGAAAATTGCAGCTTACTTGTTCTCTGACACCCTTCAATGGAATCTCTTTCACTTTCCATTTTACACTGGATCTATTGGCAGATTATGCCATTTATCCACCTCAGTTCCATTTTTGGCTCCTATCTCCTAGCCCTCTTCTGGTGAAATATGCACACCTATTGGGTTCATTGCCCTCTACCTCTGTGCTATCACAAATGCTCATTTTCTCAGACCCTCATATTCTTGCAGTGCTTCTCTGCAATGCTTTCCCTTTGGAGTTTCGGCTACAGACCTCCTCTGCGGTTCCCTTCTGAAGACCTTGAAGCCAATTTTGCTATCCTTGAGCACGTAGGACAAACATTACCAGTGTTACATGAGCCTCTATTTGCTTGTCTTGTCTCCTGATGCGTTTCTCGTAATCCCACATGTTGTTCTCTCAGTTTGTCCACTGCTGTCCACAACTGATTGACTCCTGTCAGATCACCATTAAGAACCACAGTCACGTTGAGGATAGGCATTTCATTTGGGGTACTTTGAGACAGATAGTTGGAATCTGATGCTTGTAGTGGTCTTGCTTCAACCTTTTGTGTGTGAACCCAGTAGGATCTGTGGACCTTGTTTACTCTGCAGCTTCCAGGTCTTGGTCGCATTTGTTTCAGATTAGCTGAAGCAGCCATTCCCAACCTTTGTTCTTGTCTCTAAATGCGACAGGTTCCACGAATACCCTTTAAAGGATTTTTCTGATGACTTGGACAAAACTGCTGTTTGTCTAATTATAGCAAGATTGCTACTTGCATCACTGTTCCAAACTGAATTTCCAGATTCCTCCCTTGCACCTTTCTCTTTACACTGACCTTGTGTTCCCGCTCCGTTCTCCTCAGTGGCTTTCATTTTTCCTTTCTTGGCTCTCTTTCATTGCTTTGATCATGGCACTGTATGTTCTAGTAATTCACTCACATTGAATTCAAGTCCTCTTTCTAAGTGCTTCTTAGTCACAAAAGAGACATAGCCTGACTTCCTATCTGTCTCATCCTAAGCACCTAAGGATACCAGTTCTTTATCCCAAAAAGTTCTAAATGCCCCTTTCAGATCCCTGGAGCTTTTCCACTGGTCCAGATTCTTCAGAAGTACTGGAAAGCCTCAGCCATTGATTTTCCCTTTTCCATTGGATTTTTGTCTTGCCAAGTCCCTTAAAATGACAACGTAGTTCCCCATTGCCACCTCTGGTATCTGGTTATATTTAGACAGAGCTCCAGAAATACCTTAGACAATGCTGAGCTGAAACGCAGCTTTAGTTTCATTACAATTTAATGAAATAGAATATCTGCCGCACTTTGTGATGCCAACAAATTTGCTGGTGTCATCTGTATTCTGCTTTTAGGTTACTGATTATTTTGGCAGTCAGTCTTCAGCTGAACTGCAAGCAGATTACAAGAGACTGTTTCAGAAGGTAGTAGCAACTGACCAACCTTAAGATGATTGTTTTCCTCACCAACCACTAGATTGGATCTCCCTTCATCATCATCCCCTCCCCCCTCAGTTTCCCATCATCTTTCTAATATGTGAAAAATTATACACTAAATAGGCCACTTTGTCCAGTCTATTACCAGCTTTTATGCTCCAAGGAACTCCTCGCATCCTTGTCTCGAACTCTAGTAGTATCCGCTATTCCCTTCTCTGTCGTATGCTTGTTTAGTTTTCCCTTAAATCATCTGTTCTCAAGCACTGACGACTTCTGCCAGTTTCTGTGAATTTGACGTGTTGATAATTCTGTGAAGTTGTTTCTTCTGTCCTCGTTTGCCAATCTCTTGCTGTTAATTTTGTACCTGTGGCCTAACGTTCCGGATGTTCTTTGACTTGCTAATCCAGCTTCCCTTTTCACTCCATTTCTTTCCTGCCTGACCATCTAATCTAATGGTTCTGAAGCTCTGCTGATAGACACCTGCAGTGGTCTCTGGCCCAATCCCTCTGCCATTTAAAGCCGTGCTGGTCATAAGCCATAGGAGCAGAATTAGGCCATTCGGCCCATCAAGTCTTCTCCGCCATTTGATCATGGCTAATTCAGTTGGACTTCTTCAACCATACTATTTGCTCTATAGCTCTGTAAACGATCCTTTGGTTTTTAAATAGCTCCTGGTTGATTCACATTTTCTAGCTTTTCGAGTGATGTATTTTTGGAAATGTGTTCAAATCTAGGAAACACAGTAACCAAATTGTGCAGAGATATTCGCACATATAGTACTGAGATAATGACCAGACAAACTGCTGTTATTTTGGTTGAGGATAAATTGGCTCATCTTCAGAATAGTTCTGTGAAATCTTTCGTGTTTCAGTGATTTTGCCTCATCTGAATGCGTCAGACTGTTGGTGCCTGTATGTGGGTAGTGGAGGAATGAACTGCACTGGAGCCTCTATCCTCCACTGCGAATGCATTACCCCTGGGTTTGGATCAGCCCATGGAACTCTGTAAACAGTTAACTGATAAGTAGATTGTAATGCGGTGGGAGAAGTGTGCATGCCTCTGGAACAGGCCGGCACCCTCTTGAACCAACACGTGCACAGTCCATTGTTGATTATCTGCACCTGCATGCATAATGGGCCATAGGAAGCCACGGACATCAGGAGCGATGGTGGTCAGTGTGTGTGGTGGGCTGTGGGTTTGGGGGGTGGGAAGGAATTGAAAGCATAACTTTCCTGGACGTGCTTTCATTGCTGAAGAGTCTTCCAGTACAAATGGGAGAGTCTGGGCAAGTGTTGCTGCTGTTGATTTGTGATGTGCCATGTTGCCTCTTGGCTTTTCTGCTGAAGCCTGTATGACTGGAATTGAGCTGGTTCAAACTGGCAACCAGCCCAGTTTTGTCATGTAACTGCATGACAAATGAAAGAGAGGATGGATCCACAGGAAATAACTAGCACTGGAGTGACACAGTAAGATGAGATGCATTCTCCTGTGTTTTTATAAACCAGCCAATGTTTCACATTATTAACGTAGTATTGATTAATCAATATTAATGAGGCAATAAATTATTATCATTGAGGTTATTTCAGAACACAGAGTAAATTGACTGGCAATTTCCATGAGTTAGAGTCCATGCCGACAAGTTGTCTAACTTAGCTTGTCCAATTTGCCTGAGTTTGGCCCCGATCCCTCTAAATCTTTCCTGTCCATATCCCTGTCCAAATGTCTTTTAAATGTTGTAATTGTACTCCCCTCTACAGCTTCCTCTGGCAGCTCGTTCCATTTATCCACCACCATCTTTCCCCTCTCACTTTAAACCTATGCCCTCTAGTTTTAGACTCCCTTACCCTGGGGAAAAGACTGCGGCTATTTAACTTATCTATGTCCCTTAGGATTTTATAAACCTCTATAAGGTCACCCCTCAGCCTCCTTCGCTCCAGGGGAAAATGTCTTGGCATATACCAGCCTCTCCTTATAACTCAGACCCTCCAGTCCCGGTAACATCATCGTAACTCTTTTATGTACTTTAATGACATCCTTCCTATAACAGGGCAACCAGATCTGCACACAATATTCCAAATGTGGCCTTACCAATGTCCTGTATAGCGGTAACATAACATCTAACCTCCTGTACTCAATATCCTGACCGATGAAGGCAAGCGTGCCAAATGCCTTCTTCACCACCCTGTCTACCTCTGTCGCCACTTTCGAGGAACTATGTACCTGCACCCCTGGGTTATCAAAGACAGTTGTTAAGGAGCATCATCGCTACTCACCATGTGTGCATTGTCCTCAGAGTCTGGGCACTTAACCGGGAACTGTACAGGATGGCCGTGTTGGTTCCTTTTCCAGTGATTTGCAATGTTTCTTGTGTTTCAGGAGTTCTTCGAGAATCCTGCTTTTCGCCCTGATGGTATGAAGCTGTACCCCACATTGGTGATCCGTGGCACGGGACTCTATGAGCTCTGGAAAACCGGCCGATACAAGAGTTACTCACCCAGCACACTGGTGGATTTAGTGGCTCGCATTCTCGCACTTGTACCCCCGTGGACACGAGTATATCGCGTTCAGAGGTACATCGTGGCAACAGCTTTCATTATGCTTCTTTAGAGAAAGGAATAATTGTTTTCTTTTGTGTGGGCAATTTAATTTCTGGAGACATCAAAGTACTCTGTAACAATTGCTCTGCAGTTGTTGAAAGTAGGATTCATTCAGTCAAACTACACAGTATCAAATGCATCCACAGTGTGGTATATCTCATTTGTGCATCTATGTCCACTGTAACGTGTTAGGATACAGTAGACATTCTTCATTTATATTGTACCCAGTGGTTAGCTGCTATTCTCCCATTCAAGTACATCATAGCAGCAGCTTTCCCTCCCATGACTGAGCTTCATCCCATCCTTTCCCAAGCAGAGCCCTGTGCTCAGACAAGAATATAACAACTGAAGAAACTAGCACTGGTAGCCCCTGCTGCTTGCTGCACCATTCAATAACATATGGCTGATCTATTACCGCAGTACCTCTCTTCTGTACTGGCTCTATATACTTTGGTTCTCCTAACATCTAAAGCCTATCACTTTGTCTTGAATACACTCAGCGATGGAGCCTCCACAGCCCTCTTGAATAGAGAATTCTGCATGAAAAAATTTTCCCCATGTCTCTGTCCTAAATGGCCGAATCCTTCTTTGGAAACTATGATACTTAGTTGAAGATACTTCATTCAGGGAAATGTCATCCCTACATCTATCCTGTCAAGTCCTGTGACATTTCAGTAAGAGCACCTGTCAACTATTGATCCAGTCTGTTTAAACCCGACTCATAGTACCAACTTGTGCTATCCCTAGGAATCAACCTGGTGAACCTTCATTGTACTCCTGTCACAAGAGTATCTTTCTTCAAGTAGGGAGGCAATATTCCAGATGCAGTCTCACCAGTGCCCCATGTAACTGGAATAAGAAGTCTCTGCTCTTGTACTCAAAACCTCTTACAATAAAGGCCAATGTACCTTCCTATTACTTGCTAAACCTGCACGTTAACTTTCAGTGATTCATATACAAGGACACCTAGGTCCTTCTGAACATTAACATCTTTTAATCTCTCAAAAACGCTTATTTTCTATGTGTTCTACCAAAGTGCATGACCTTGCTTTTATCAACATTACACTCCATCTGCCATATGTCACTTAACCTGTCCCTGTCCTCCAGAAGCTTCTCTGCATTCTCCTTGCAGCTCACAAAGCTTTGTATCATCAGCATCAAGGAGGGTGGAAATAGCTTCTGGCTTGAGACGTTTTCAGCCACATTCTCAACTCCTGTCACGTCAATGCATACGGCTGTACTTGAAGGGCAACTTTGGAAAGGTTGAAGTCTTAAACTTAGGCTTAGTTTCTTAGTGAACAACCAAAGTGACCCAAATCTTTTTGGATGTCCTGCTATTTCAATGCCTAGTGGTTTGACAAGGATCTGGGGTGAGGATGGTTTAAGGCTCCTTGAATGTTTCTCCTGCTTGGACATAATATTGTTCTAATTCATGGAAAAGGGTCCCAGTCAGTCTATTTGGAAGATCTTGAGACAGGGCAGTGCGGTGGATCTGGAGGTTTGACACCACCTCTCCACCCTTATGTTTTTGAATTCACTACACTGCAAGGCAGATTTCCTCTGTTCCTAGTTAAGTAAATTTACAAATGAATGCAATCCATATTTAGAACTTGATTGAATTATACGGCAGGTCAGCTGATGTCTGAAAGAGTTAAGGAGGTAAATATTTTTGCTGGTTATGAAATGCTAACTGACATCTGGTTAAAGCTCAGGAAGAAGGAACTGGATGATCGATCCACATGCTCATATGTAAGAGAAGACCATTCAGTGTACTTTATTAGATTACAGGTGATCTACATACCAGTCCCATCAGCCAACCTTTCCTTTATATCCATTGATTCCCCTAACCAACAAAAATATATCAATATCAATCTTAAATTTCAAATGTGGACCATTATCTTCGGCCTTTGAGATAATTATTTCCCATCATTGTTTAAAAAATATACTGTTTGGTTTCTTTCCTAAATGACCTGGCTGAAATTTACCTTGATCCAGTTAAACCCCCAGATAACTTAAAGACCTTGGTTAAATTACTTCTCAGTTTTATGTATGTAAAGAAATATGCAACATGTCCTCATGATTTAACCCATTATCCTTAGTACCAGTCTGGTGAATGGTGTCAGATCCTTTCAAAACCAATATCTTCTCCCTGGAATACGGTGCCCAAAACTGAATCAGATACTCCAGATAGAGCAAAGTGTCTACCTTTTGTTATTCTAAACTCTCTTGAGATAAAGGCAATTTTTCTATCAGCACCTTAACTTTCTTGCTTTTCCATGGATCCTAGTATCTTCCTATTAAGGAAATATTTCAGTTTTTCTTTCTTGAAACAAAGTGCACAACCTCGCATTTGACTAAATTTAATTCTTATCTGCCACAGTTTTTCCCCATTCATTTAAAATGTCTATATCTCTTTGCAACTCCCTGTTTCAATCCACATGGCCTTTGTTTTAATATCATGGGTGTTTAATGCATCAAAGAAAATAGAAAAAAAATTCAATTTCCACATGACATAATGGGATAGAAGAGCACATTATGCTCACAGTAATGACCAAGATTTGCACGTTTAGATAGGTGTTTTATTCTTTGGGGATTGATAAATATCTATACTGGCCATAAAGTAATCTGTTGAAGAATGATCATTGTGTTCTGTACTGTGAACCATGCTTGAAATTTTTTTAAACCTAATAGAATATTGGTCCTTTGAAAAATAGAATTTATTGTAAGTGTTAAAATAGACTGAGCAAAGAATGATATTCTCACATCACTTGTGCCTGCAGCACTCTAAGTTTATTGGCCTCTTGCTCATAAATTGCACCCTTTCTCTGATGTCTCTACATTAAAGTAAGCCTGCTATTTTGCTTCTTTATTCGGTGTCTTTTAACCCATCTGAGCTGGCATATGGGTTACCATTTCTCCAAGTACGTGCATGATAAAATAGCTTTTTCATGGAAGGCCATTACTTCAGTTCTGTAACTCTGTGGGTTTTAAATTGGCAATTCAAAGTGAAACACATAGCTTAAGGTGATGAATAGCTGTGACACTTGTGAATCTTGACCAAGGTACTGCAGTGTGATAGGCACAGGAGAACTAAAGCCAAAAGGAAGTTCAGTCAAACTCTAGTACAGTAAATTAGATATTAAAAGGAGGAATAGATCAGCCCTGCACCACCACCTCCTCATCCTTCTCCATGAATTATTAGAATGATTTCCTCCATCTGCTTGTAGTGATACTGAAAGAGCTTATTCCCTAGTGTGAATGTCCCCTTCCAAGGATTGCTGTCATTCTGCGGCTCTGCTCTGGTTTAATGACCTGTAATGTGAGTCAGGAGGGGTTCAGTTATGGTCTCCATAGCAATCTGAAGCAGCTCCCCCTGTCTTAGTTCCTCTTGCTCCATTGTAGTTCAGCAAATAGGAAGGGCTTATATGCAACCAATTTGACACATTTACCTCATTTCCAGCATCTAATTGTTTCCTAAATGGACTCAGGTCCTATCTTCCACCATTTTATCTAGAGATACTCTATATTTTTTAGGGCTATAACAGATCTCTATTGTTACTGTTACATCCTACTGAGGCTTAAGTATTGTTGTAATGTATGGAAATAGCAGCCAATTTGCATACAGCAAGATCCGACAAATGACAAGGTACCTTCTTGCTGATGATGTTGGTTGAGGGATAAATGTTGCCCAGGACAATGGAGGAACCCCTCAGCCGTTCTTCAAGATAGTACATTCTCTATCCACCTTGGAGTGCAAACTGGGCCTCTGTTTACCTCTCATTTTAAACACGGTATGTCGAATAATGCAGCATCCTCCCAGTATGGGACTGAAGTGTCCTGGATTACAGGTGTTAAGTCCCTGAGAGAAAGTCCGCTATCTTCTGGTCTGAAAGAGCCTGATACAGCAGCCAGGGCCCTAATACATGGATGTGTTACAGGAGGCATTTAGTAGCAGAATCCTATAAAAAGTAAGGAATAAGCCTCCTCCATCCTACTAAAAGAATCACTTTGGGAATTTTCTTTGCTGCTTGGATATCACAAAAGAATAATGTGCTTGGAATTCTGATTCCTTTCTCTCACTTTCCCCTCTCTCACTGCAGATGCTGGAAATCAGAAATAAAAGCAGAAAATACTGGATATAGTCAGCAAGTCAGGCAGGATCTGTGGAGGGAGGTTTGATGTCTGACAAGAGGACAGCAACGTGAAACAACCACAGGCTCTGTCTGACCTACTGATTCTCTGATTTTATTGTAGACTGGGAAGGGTCTTTGTAGAACATGTGAGCAGTAGTTAGTCTGATGAATGTGTCTGTGTGGTAGATTATTTAGTGTTTGTTGTTTGCAGAGATATTCCAATGCCTCTAGTGAGCTCTGGGGTGGAGCATGGAAACCTGCGAGAACTAGCCCTGGCCAGGATGAAGGACTGGGGAACTGAGGTAAGGCATGAAAAGGATTTTTTCTCTTATTTTTCAACTCTTCCCAAACACTCTGAGTGATTTTATGAAGATATATCAAGATGTGTGTCACGTGATTAAGTAATCCAGTAAGATGTCACCAATAAACAAATGTTGCTCATCAAAACTTGCAAAATTGTAGAAGAGCTTGACAGACTTGGTGTAGGGAGGTTGTTTCCTCTGACCAGGGAGTCTAGGACCAGGGGACACAGAAAATAAGTGGTAGTGGGTGTGGACTGAGATGAGGAAAGGGTTCTTCACTAAAGAGGTGGTGAACCTTTGGGATTCTCTATCCCAGAGGGCTGTGTGGGCTCGGTCATTAAGTTCATTCAAAACTGATTATTTTCTGGATATTAAGGAATGCGAGGAATATTGGGATAGTGCAAGAAGATGGTGCTGAGATGGAAAATTAGCCATGATCTTGATGAATGGTGGAGCAGGCTCAAGGGGCCAGAGGCTTAGTCCTGCTTCTATTTGTTATGTTCCTATTTTAGTTGGTGACAAATAGGGGCAGGCACGGTAGTGTGGTGGTTAGCAGAACGCTATTACTGCGCCAGTGACCTGGATTCAATTCCGGCCGCTGTCTGCAAGGAGTTTGTACGTTCTCCCTGTGTCTGTGTGGGTTTCCTCCGGGTGCTCCGGTTTCCTCCCACATTCCAAAGACATACAGGTTAGGAAGTTGTGGGCATGCTATGTTGGCGCCGGAAGCGTGGTGACACTTGCGGGCTGCCCCCAGAACACTCAACGCAAAAGATGCATTTCACTGTGTGTTTCGATGTACATGTGACTGATAAAGGAATCTTATCTTGTATACAGGATGATTGAAACATTAGTCATATGATCTCTTAGAGTCCAAATTGTGCTTTTTATATTTATCCTTGCGATGTGGATGGCACTGTCAATGCCAGCATTTATTGTCCATCCCAAATTGCCCCGAGGTGCTTGTACCACTGTAGAGCATCTTGTAGATGGCACACAATGCAGCCACAGTGTGATGATGGTGAATGGAGTGAATGCTCAGTGTTGCCAATCAAGGTGATGGCACTGAGATTCCTTGTATATTGTTAGAACTACACTCCTCCAGGCGAGTGAAGAATATTCTGTCACACTCTTGACTTGTGCACTTTGGGTCGGGAGTTGAGCAAATTCTTGCAGAATACCCGGTCTCTGATCTGGTTTAGTTACTTCATTTACACAGCTGATCCACTTGCATATTTTGCCCACTCCTCTCATAAAAAAGTGTGAAGAATTCAATGAAGCCATGGCATTGAATATCAATAGGAACGGTTTAGACTTGTTGGAGATGGCCATGGCCTGTCACTAGTGTGTCACGTATGCTGCTTGCCAGTTACCAACCCAAGCCTGCATGTAGTGTCCAGGTCTTGTTGTATGCGGACACAGCCCATTTCATTGTCTGAGGGGATGGACGTTGCCCAGTTAGCAATGAGCATCCCCATTCCTGATCTTACGATGTGGGAAGTGTCTCAGTCGAAGCAGATTAATAACACCCTGAAGAATTTCTGCAGTGATACCAGGACCGAGATAATTGGCAACAATCTCGTTCATCACTGTGGATTAGGGGTGTGTGTGTGTGTCTGTGTGTGTGTGAGAGAGAGAGATTGGTGGTGGGTTAGGGGTGGCTGGGAGTGGGTGGTTCTTAAGGTGGATTGTATTTTTGCTTCTTTATTGAACAACTTGCCATTTTGAGGATGTGACAGCTGTACTGGAATAGCTCAGCCAGGAGTATGGCCTTTTTCCATTTAAGCTGTCACACAGTGCAGTACAATCCAGTACAAGGCTGTGTATTTGGAAGTCTTTGTAAGTTTCACTCAGCCGGCAGTTCTTCAGATGCTCCCACTTATGCGCTTCAGAAATTTGCTAATTTATCTGTTTCATTTTCAGTGTCGAGATGTTCGAACGAGAGAGGTTGGGATCCAGGAAATTCATCATAAGGTCCGACCGTATCAGGTAGGTGTTGCTCTTGATGTGACTAGGTGATCTCTATCAGAAGAGGATGACAACTTGTAGTCAGATTGGTAATCTTACAGTTTTCAAACATTGCATTTGTGTTTTGAAAACCAGCCTTCTGTTTCTGGGCTCTTACGTTATTTAGTGAATCATATGTTAACAGATGTAACTGTGGAAGGAAGCTGATGCAGCCACTTAGTTCATCCTTCCATAGAAGCCTACAGTCCACCTTATCCAACTAGGCTTTCACTGCCTACCCAGAGTCCATTCCCAAGATTAACCAGTGTGAAGATACTTATTGCCATCATTTTGTGAACTTTACATGAATTCTTAAGCATAGAAATGGAACCATTCAGCACATGGAGTTGATGCTTGGATTTACCTTTCCACCTTAAGTACCTTTCAACTTGCCTTTCTATTTTTGCTCTCAGTTTTAACCACGTGGCAGAAAGAATCATTTACTACTGGTCGACAGAAATAGCCAGGGGTGAGTGCCTCTCCTGTGAAGCATCATTGAACCCTGCTCAATGACTAGTGTGTGAGCAGGTCGAGCACATGTCCTAGTGGGCAGCTTGCCTGCAGTGCTCTCCACAGTAAGTTCAACAAGTGCAGTGTGGGCTCCACTGTTGAATTCCTTCAGTACAAGTCTCTGCCATGTGCCATTAGTTCAAGCTACCTGGAATCACAGTGACGCCAGTGAAAGAATAAGCAAAGGGGAGTTTTTGCCAAGTTATGGGAAGTTTCATTTTGCAGTAGTTCAAGGGGAGTTGTTGCCAAGTTATGGGAAGTTTCACTTTGCAGTAGTTCCTGGAGGTTAGAGTAAATAGTCAGGCACTTCCTCTCCACCCCCACACCCCCCTCTCCATATTTCTCTTCTTTCACCCATTTACATCCTTATCACTTTAATTACTTTCTGTTATCAGATTAAAATCAGTGTTCTTCCTGGATGATAGAAAGAAGTTTGAGTTACGAAGGAGCATCGCACTCTGACTGAAGTCCCGCAGGGCTGGATAAGCTTCTGCAGCACTTCTTTCATTTCTTTACTAACTTTTGATTATCAGCTCTCTGGTGGAGAAAATGTGTTGAGCTGCAGCTCAGAGATAAGGTGTGAAGATGAAAAGGAGAGCTGCCACTGAACAGGGATGGGGTCCCTGTAAGTCATCCGTCTGCATGGGGAAAAGTTCTGCTCCTGATAGCACAATTCGCCTAATCTCATTCAAATCCACGGTGAACATGAATAGTTCAGGTAATCAGGCATTTGTACCTTGAGCTACCAGAGTGATTTATTGGTATTTAACCCATGCAGCTTTCTCCAAAACCATCTGACACCTTTTTATGGGTGATCTTGCAGGCACGGTAGTGTAGCAGTTAGCATAATGCTATCACAGCGCCAGTGACCCGGATTCAATTCCGGCCGCTGTCCGTAAGGAGTTTGTACGTTTTCCCCTGTGTCTACATGGATTTCCTCCAGGTGTTCCGGTTTTTCCAAAGACGTACGGGTTAGGAAGTTGCGGGCATGCTATATTGGTGCCAGAAGCGTGGCGACACTTGCGGGCTGTCCCCAGAACATTGTGTCAAAGATGCATTTCACCGTGTGTTTCGATGTACATGTGACTAATAAAGATATCTTTTGTTCATTTATCCAACACCTCTCCTCAGCCCATTCTTCAAACCAGTTTCATAAGCTTGCTTTTTATTGCATTGAGTTTATAGAGGTTAATGAGTGATTTGATTGAAATGTGTAAAATGCTGAGATTTGATGGAATATGTACAGACAAAATTAACTCCTCTGGTGGGCACAGCTTGGATACGATCTGTAAGATGCACATTTGAAGCTCGTGACTGAAGCACTGCTTGTGTTACTGGTTAAGAATATGTTAGAGAGGTGGTAGAAAGAAAATAAAGGGGTGCAGAAAGAGCAGGCATATGAATTAAGATAAACACCTTCACGGACTGGACGGGTCAGACATTGTCTCAATGTTAGGTCTTCTATGTTCTGTTTCCCCTCACTGATATTTCATGCCACATCAGACAAATAATTACAAAGCCTGCCACCTGTAGTTGGGGGGACCTGATGGCCATTAATTTAATGGTCTGAACCCTGTATGAGTGTATAGTTAATCTCTTTCAGGTGGAACTGGTGAGAAGAGATTACGTTGCGAGCGGTGGCTGGGAAACATTCCTGTCATACGAAGATCCTGAGCAAGACATTCTGATCGGGTTACTCCGCTTGCGGAAGTGCTCTGAAGAAACTTTCAGAGCAGAGTTAAAGGGGGGAGTCTCTATTGTGCGGGAGCTCCATGTGTATGGCAGTGTGGTACCTGTTAGTGCAAGGGATCCATCCAAGTTCCAGCATCAGGTAAGAACAAAGAATTTGGGCAAATTTAATTCCACAGAACTGAGTGCCAGGACAGGTAGTCTTCCACAAAAATAGCTTTTGCAGGAAGTGGCTATCAATTGTGACGCTAGGAACTTAGAAACATAGAAAACCTACAGCACAATTCAGGCCCTTCGGCCCACAAAGCTGTGCCGAACATGTCCCTGCCTTAGAAATGACTAGGCTTACCCATAGCCCTCTATTTTTCTAAGCTCCATCTACCTCTCCAAAAGTCTCTTAAAAGACCCTATCGTATCAGCCTCCACCACCGTTGCCGGCAGCCCATTTGCAACTTCTCAGAAATGAAGCAGTCCATGCCTGTATGCAGCAAGGTCCAAATGACATTTAGATAGGAACTGGGATGTGTGCGAGTAACATTTGCAAGTTCCAAGGAATAACCATCTCCAGTAACAGCTGCCCGTGACATTGCCAGCACTGAATACTCCACCATCAACTTCCTTGCGGGAAAGGGGGAGGTTCAGTACCCACCACTGAACAGAAGCTTAACTGCAATCTTGTGACTTGCTACCTCATTCACCTACAGGGCACAAGTCAGGAACGTGATGAAATACTCTGTACTTGGATGAGTGTAGCTCCAACAACAATTTAGCTACCTGTAGGGCAAAGCAGCCCACTTGATAGGCACCCCATCTACCAACCTAAATATACATGCCCTCTGTTACCAGTACACCATGGCTACAGCTAAAATGGATTACAATTTCTTACCAAGGCTACTGCTACTGCACCTTCCAAACCCATAATCTCTATCACTAAAGAGGGTAAAAATAGCAGGTGTGAAGGAAAGCCACTGCCTGCAGGTTCCCCTGGAATTTCCTATCCAACAGCAATATGGAAGTACCTTCACAAGAAGGGTTAACTGGTTCAGGAAAGCAGCTCGCAATCACCTTCTCAGAGGAAGTTAGAGATGGGCAATAAATAGGATACGTGCATCCTATAACTAAATCAGAAAATATGACTGTTACTTAGTTGATTGAAATTTCCACTAACATGTTGCATTGTCCTAATTAAAATCTACCATTAGGTTAGAGAATGCTATGCTGCTGATCTCAGGAATTCTCTAATTTACTTTGAGCAAATGCCACTATTACAATGGAGACACAAGAGACTGCAGATGCTGAACCTGGAGCAACACACAATTTGCAGCATCGGTTCCAGGACTGATGCAGGGTTTCAACCCGAAACGTCGACAATTCCTTTCCTTCCACACGGATGTTGTTCAGCCCACTGAGTTCCTCCAGCAGATTGTTTGTTGCTCTACTGTTACAACGTCCAGTGTCTGGTCAGAAGAGTGAATGAAACACAAAGTAGAAGGGAATGAACAAATATTTGTAAAACAAGAATGTGAAAGGTTATCAGAAAGGGATCAAAGAATTGAGACTTTGCTGCAGAGAGCTAACATGGATGTGTGACGGTCTTCTCTACTCTGATGCTGTGACCCCAACTCCTTCAGGAGTGCCTTTGCTTATCTGTTCTTGCTGCTTCAGTCCTATATTCTATTTTTGTTTCTGTCAGGGTTTCGGAATGCTTTTAATGGAGGAGGCTGAGCGGATTGCTCGGGAGGAGCACGGATCTTCCAAAATTGCAGTGATTTCAGGTAACGTTCACATTCAGTCCACGACACACGTGCATTTCAAATGATTTTAAAGATCATGTGGAACATTTCAGAGATTGCTGTCTCGCAAACTTTAATCAGTATGCTATTTTGTTATTTCTTCTTGTATATAGTTTTAGTTGAAAGAGTGAAGATCCGAGCAATCAATGAAAATACAAAGGTTGTTAAGAAGGTTGATAACATAAGCAAGCCAGTCCCAAATACAATTTATTGCTCCTTTTGTTATTACGTTTTGGCAAGCTAACTGCTCCATAGAGGGCTGCCAGTGAGCTGCAATGCTGACGTGTGTCAGCATGTTACGGACTTGTGCACTGAGCACAGATGTATGGGATAAGCTGGAAGTCGATTGCTAGTGCATCTGACCTTCTACACATTCCTGGAGTCACCACCATGTCCTTGAATAATTCCTAATCGTAGAGAATTCAGGGACCAGATACACTTTTGTATCTGGCATTTCAGCTTTATACCAGCCACTGTTGGCAAATCTAGCATGGCCCCATTCATATGAATTTGATTGTTGAACCTCATGAAAGATGTTAAAGTATATGGTCTGTTTTTTATTCATTTAAGTGAATTAATTTTCATGTGTTGAATATATTTTGATATTTTTCAAAATTATATTAGGTATTTCTGTTTACAAATCTCTCTTGTCATTAGAGAAGCTCAGAAACAGTGCTAAAGCCCTCTAGACAATAAGAGCTGTCAGAAGGCCAGCAGTGGGTGAGGACTTGGGTTAGGGTCCACAGCCTATTTGCCTCTGAATGGCCTGCTCCACTTCCCGGATTGGTAGTAAGGCCTGAAGAATGTTGGGAGCCAAATAGCTACACTAATTGGTTAATTGGTTTATTATTGTCGCATGTGCTGAGATACAATGGAAAAACTTTGTTTCGTATGCCATCTGTTGAGATCATTCCAAACCTAAGTACATCGAGGTACTACAAAGGGAAAAGCAATAGCAGAATGCAGAATATAGTGTTATAGTTACAGAGAAAGTGCAGTGCAGGCAGCAAATAAGGTGCAAGGCCATGACAAGGTAGATTGAGAGATCAAGAGTTTATCTTTATCATACAAGAGGTCCGTTCAAGAGTCTGATAACAGCGGGATAGAAGCTGTCCTTGAGCCTGGTGGTACATAGCTTTTGTATCTTCTGCCCGATAGAAGTGGGGAGAAGCACAGGATACAATAGGGAGAGATTGTTGGGCCTTCAGTTTATCAACCATGTTTGTCCAACTTAAATCACATCTTGGTGTTGTGTTAGGAGTTGGGGCAATGAGAGCAAGTGGTAAATGAGAGTGCACTTTCGTACCTTGGGACAGGATGAGCCATTCAATTTGCATGACTATTACACCACTGTATTAGATAAGATTTCTTTATTAGTCACATGTACATCAAAACACAGTGAAATGCATCTTTTTGCATAGTGTTCTGGGGGCAGCCCATAAGTGTTGCCAACATAGCATGTCCACAACTTCCCAACCCATACCTCTTTGGAATGTGGGAGGAAACCGGAGCACTGGAGGAAACCCACGCAGACACGGGGAGAACGTACAAACTCCTTACGGACAGCAGCCAGAATTGAACCCGGGTCGCTGGCGCTGTAAAGCATTACGCTAACCGCTACACTACTGTGCCTGTCAAAACCTGATATGAATCTTGATTCCATCTTACCTTTCTGTGTTCCATAGCCTTTAACATCCTTATCAAAAATATAACAATTTCTTTTGAATGTCCCAGTTGACCACTAATCCAGGCAGAACTTTTAAATCAGAATCAGATTTCCTCTGGCATTTATGAAAATAATGAGGTTGTACCATAGCCACAGGTGCAACTGGTACAGCCGCTGCCTCACAGCTCCAGCAACTGGGGCTCAGTCCTGACCTATGTGCTGTCTGTGTGGAGTTTGCATGTTCTCCCTGTGACCACGAGGGTTTCCTCCTATATCCCAAAGACGTGCGGGTTGGTAGGTTAACTGGCCACTGTAAATTGCATCGAGTGTGTAGGTGAGAGGTAGAATCTCAGGAGTTGTTGGGAATGTGGGGAGAACAGCTTGCAGTGAAACATTAGTGGGGAAATGGGATTGCTCTGTGAGCCAGCATGGCTTATAGGTCATATGTCTTATGGACATATGAAATAACATACATAGCTATTGGGTTTAAACCATTGTCCAGACCATAAAATTTGCCTTTTATTAGTTTCTACCAATTCCGTACAATAACCTCTGACTTGCTTTGTTTTATGTTCTATATATTTTCACTATTTATGTAATTTCTATCAAACACAGTTTTTAATTTGCTCTTGGGGAATGGAGCCACACTGGGAATATGGCATTATTTGTTCGTCAGTGATAACCCTGCATGCCTAAAGAGTCTGGAAAGGACTGGAGTCACACTGAGCAGATGAGATGGCATCAGTGTACAAGTTGGGTTTGCACCACATCGGGCATGCTGCATATGGTATTGGTCATGGATGTAAATATGCTGGAGACAGATCAAAGGTTTACTAGACTGGATTGACTTATAAGGAAAGGTTGAACAACCTAGGCTTTTATCCACTGGAGTTTTGGAGAGGATTTGCTTAAAACACAAGATCCTGAGAGTCTTGACAGGATGGTTGTGGAGAGGATGTTTCCTTGTGGGAGACTCGGGATCAATTTAAGACAGAGAAGAGGTGAACTTTTTTCTCTTAGAGATGCGAGTCTTTGAATTCTCTTGCTCAAAGGGCAGTGGAAGCAGAATCTTTGAATGTTTTTAAGGCGGAGGTAGATAGATAATGCATGAACAAGAAGTGAAAAGATACCACAGGCAGGTGGGAATGTGGAGTTGAGGTTACAGTTGGATCAGCCATTACTTTATTAAATGGTGGAACAGGCTTGAGGGGACTTAAAAGACTAGGGTCTTTTAAGAGATTTTTGGACAGGTACATGGAGCTGAGAAACTATGGGTAAGCCTAGTAATTTCTAGGATAGGGACATGTTCGGCACAGCTTTGTGGGCTGAAGGGCCTGAATTGTGCTGTAGTTTTTTTCTATGTTTCTAAGTGGCCTTCTCCTGCTTTGGATTCAAAGCACAAGAAAATTAAATGTTGTTCATTTTTTTTATTCTATTACAGGATAAAGGTGTATTCATAGAGGTGTATTCATAGAGGTGCATAAGATGATGAGAGGCATTGATCAGGTGGATAGTCAGAGGCTTTTTCCCAGGGCTGAAATGGTTGCCACAAGAGGACATAGGTTTAAGGTGCTGGGGAGCAGGTAGAGAGGAGATGTCAGGGGTAAGTTTTTTACTCAGAGAGTGGTGAGTGCGTGGAATGGGCTGCCGGCAAAGGTGGTGGAGGCGGATACGATAGGGTCTTTTAAGAGACTGTTGGATAGGCACATGGAGCTGAGAAAAATGGAGGGCTATGGGTAAGCCTAGTAATTTCTACGGTAGGGACATGTTCGGCACAGCTTTGTGGGCCAAAGGGTGTGAATTGTGCTGTAGGTTTTCTATGCTTCTAGGATAGGGACATCACTGTCTGCCCTTAACTGGCTCCTCAAATCAGGAACAATTAAGTGTTGAGCACTTTGAGGGCTTGGAGTTGCATTTAGATTCGGGTGGATAATTATGATAAATTTCCTTCCTCGGTGTGAGAGAGACAGGAATGAGTTCCCCTACTGTGCTGCCTGCATCACACTCAGGAGAAAGCATTTGGTCTAAGTGCAACTGGGGACACTGTTCCTGGTCTTGGTTCGTTAACCCAATGGCAAATTTGCTTTTGCACTGTCATTATATTCTGAAAGCTGACATTATCATCTTGGTACTGGCTGCTCTGTACATTATAAAAAGCCATAAGGGAATCAGTAGTGTAACACTGAAGGATGTTGGAGATCTCATTATACCTACATGAACATCAATGGGACGTGCATTGTGATTCTAATTGGAGAGAAGGAAAGCAGCTCAGAGTAATTTTTGGGCTCTTGTTGCTGATTACAGACCAGAGCTATTTGCATTTGATTAAATATAACTATGTTCTTAAAAAGACATCTGTGTCATCCTACCAGTGGTCTTAAAGAAACACTGCTTCCTTGTGCCCAAATATATATGTGAAATGTCACCCCCCATTTAATTCAGAGGACCAGTGAGCCTTGTACTACAGTAGACCATTTGACCCACTGCTTGTGCCAGCTATCTGAAATAGTTAACAATTAGTCTTACTTGGTATAATGAGATTCTCACCACAAATTACCTTATATGTCTCCCTTAACTATCATTCCTTCTGCCATTGTAAACAGCTTATTCTCATTCATTCTATCAAAGCCTCTCCATTAATTCTTAACTTCACTGCCCCTATCGAAATAACTCCAGTTTCACTGTCCAACGTTCCTACTTTCATTCTAATAAACTTCCGTGTACTCCAAGGAAGTACTCCATCCTTTCTTAAATGTGATGCCCAGAATTGGGCACAGTTGTCTTCAATATTGTTGGTGTGGGAAATCTGGTGAGAAAATAGTCAGCTCTTTGTCTATCTGTTCCTGCTTTGTATTCCACAGGCTGTCAATCCTCAACGTAATATTTTCTCCTCCTTATCTCATGCCTTGTTTCTGACCTCTCAAGTTACTGGAAACAGTCTTTTTCTATTGTCATCCCATCTCCATATAGCCATCAACATCTCCACCAAATCACCCTTTAGTCTTCCCTGTTCTTCAAGCAATCCAGCTTTTCACTTCCTTTCTTCTACTGCATTCCTGCCTGGACAGTGTCAAAGTGAATCTGTGCTGCACCCTCCATGCATAATATCCTTCCCATTGTGTAGGTATCAAAATTACACCCATATCTTCATCTGTGGCCTTACAAAGGTTTGCCACAGATATTGAGTATAGGAGTCAAGAAGTCATGATGCATCTCTATAGAACTCTGGTTAGGCCACATTTAGAGTATTGCATGCAATTCTGGTCCCCTCGCTATAGGAAGGATGTTGAGGGTTTAGACAGGGTGCAGAGGAGGTTTACTAGGATGCTGCCTGGATTAGAGGGCATGTGCTACCAGGGGAGGCTGGACAAACTTGGGCTCGTTTCTCTGGAGCGGCGGAGGCTGAGGGGTGATCTGTTGGAAGTGTATAAAATGATGAGGGGCATAGGTAGGGTGGACGAGCAATATCTTTTTCCCATTATTGAGCGATCCAATACCGGAGGGCATGCGTTTGTGAGAGGGGGTAGGTTCAGAAGAGACGCGAGGGGTAAGTTTTTTACTCAGAGACTGGTGGATGCCTGGATTGCGTTGCCTGATAGAGTGGTGGGGGCAAATTCATTGGGGACTTTTAAGAGGGGCTTGGATGGGCACATGAATGAGAGGAAAATAGAAGGATGTGGGCATTCTGTAGGTAGGAGGGATTAGCTATGTCGGCACAACATTGTGGGCCGAAGGGCCTGTTTTGTGCTGTACTGTTCCATGTTCTAAGATTCTGCCATATTGTTTTATTAAACTTTCAGAATTCAGTTTAATCTAGCTGAAGGGACTTGCTTGCGACTACAACACATCATGGGTATATTGTCTGCATCTATCGCAGAGAAGCAATAGTTGACAAAGGTGGTGATTACAGTCTGTTCCTTGAAGCATCAGAGGCCAAGTGACTGCGGTGTGGTCTCTTTTCCTTCTCCCCTTCCTGACTACAGGTTGCCTCCAAGCTGCAGGTTCTCCTCCTGATCATGCTTACATTCTCTCTCTCTGACACTACTTTCATATGTTTTTTCTCACTTTCTGTACAGTCTCCTGAGCTACCTTACCTCCCCACTCAATGTTTTATTCATTGTCAACCTTCGTTCTCAGACGGAGCTTTCCCATGATCTGTGTTGTCATTATAACTGTGTACTTTGCCATGAATGTCCTTGCTCCAGTGATGATGCCTTTAATTCCCCCCCAGTGCTCTGCCATTGGTTTTTGGATATCGTCCTCTATTAACAGATTCATTGTACTCAATTTAATATCCTGGTCCTGGTTATCTGTCATTTCTAACACTAAACTGCGATACCACATACCCTGACCACAGTCTGCAAGTTTTAAACAGATTCCTGCTACACTACTACCCCTCCAGTTAGTATAGTGTTTAACTTAATTATCATGTTGTGCTTCTTCACATTATGCCAAGTTAATATAGACTGTAAATTTTTAACAATCTAATGAAGCACTGCTCCATAAACAGTAACGATTAATAAACTAAACTATATCAGAAACATTTTTACTCGGTTTATAATGTAAAATACCACTTTCCCCAGTGGTATCTTGCAAGATCAGATAGATGGGGCTTGTACAGTCGCTGTGTTGGGTTAGTCACGTACAGTCCCACAATGTAAGTATGGTATCTTGACATCAGGAGAAAATAACAACTCAGAGTTTTAACTGTATATATTAGCTATCTATAATCTGAATGGGATTAGTCATGGAATAAGTGGCATTGTTGAATGCCTTCCTGTTGTTTTTCCCTCTTCTTGACCTTCTGCCATCTGCTGACTTTCCAACTAACCCACCACCCCACACTCTTCCCCACCCTTGCCGTCTGAATCCCATCTTAACCCGTCGACACCTATACTTCCTGTCAGCTGAGTCTCTTCACAAGTCCACCAACCCCCTAACATTCGAACAGCCACTGTCAGCTTTATTTATCATCTGCCTCATGAGTACAGTGGAGAATGTGCCAGATTCCATGGTAACTTGCCTGCATTTGTGAAGAGAATATTGATCTTGCACACACAAAAAAAGTTTCCTGCAGAGTCCAGGATAAATTATTTTCTGTGTAATGTCAATAATTGCGTGAATGGTTGTACAGCAAATCCAATTTAGTAGACACCTGAGGGGTGATAGGTAATTACAGTTCCATTTATGACAGCTCAGTAAGAAATGTTGACTACTCCTGGATGGGGAAAATCGAATGAATTCTCTTGGGTTCTTTTAGATGTGGGGAGGGGCAATGAAAATTTGCCACTTTTCTCCTGTCACCTTTCCACACCATGCCCCCTCTTCCTCTGCCAGTGCAGTAATATAAGCTGGACATTAGGGCGGCTCTGTAGTGGGACAATACTGTCTCAGGACGCAAATTCAATTACATAATCAACATGTTCGACCAAGGCAGGCAGTGGATGGATATCGGAGACACAAGAAAGACTGCAGATGCTGGAAATCTGGAGCAACACACAAAATGCTAGAGAAACTCAGCGGGTCAGGCAGCATCTATGGAGGGAAAAGGGCAGTCGATGTTTCGGGCTGAGACCCTTCATCGGGACTCAAAGACACTAGGAAAACTACAGAGGCAGTTTACATGCTGTTACCAGAGACGGAACACACGTTGGTAATGTTAGCTCGCTTTAGAACCAATAATGTTAAGAAGTGGTCGGAAAGAGGTTTTCAGGATGATAGGCTTTGATACAGTGGATAGAGGGAAAAAAAAACTACTCCCTGTGGCAGAGTCTATTGACTCAAAGTCACTGGTAATAGATCAAGGGTCAGAGCTGAAATGGGCAGCGTTCTTTTCAAAGATGCTCGAACCCAAAATTTACACGAAAGGCAGATTTGGTAACTAATGTTAGAAGTTAATTGGGCAGGTATGTGTGGGAACGAACTTACTGGGCTATGGACAAAAAACATCAACTTCACTTTTGAAGAGCCAGTTACAGCATGACAAACTGAACGACTTCCTTCTCTGCCTGATGAATTCTTTAAGGTTAAAAACCAGTTTGGTAGGTAGGGCAGTGCCTTTGGGTATGAATTACATCATGGAAAAGGTCCAGCAAAGGAGAAACCCCCAAGAGTGTGCAGATCTAGAGTAGAAAAGGGTGAGGGAAGAATTTATACAAGATGAGAACTGCAGCAGCCAGAGCAACACCAGGAGGGATTGGATCAGCCAGAGTAACACCAGGAGGGATTGGATCAGCCAGAGCAACACCAGGAGGGATTGGATCAGCCAGAGCAACACCAGGAGGGATTGGATCAGCCAGAGCAACACCAGGAGGGATTGGATCAGCCAGAGCAACACCAGGAGGGATTGGATCAGCCAGAGCAACACCAGGAGGGATTGGATCAGCCAGAGCAACACCAGGAGGGATTGGATCAGCCAGAGCAACACCAGGAGGGATTGGATCAGCCAGAGCAACACCAGGAGGGATTGGATCAGCCAGAGTAACACCAGGAGGGATTGGATAGCATGTTAATTTAAAAAAAATTGTTCAACAGGTTTGCTGATGAGACAACCTTTTGAAGTTCATTCCAATGTGTCTCTAATCTGCAGTGCTGTTAAATATATCCTGAAGTCAAGCTTCAAAGCATTACTGAAATGTCAAGTCTTGAACTTCCTGCAATCTTGGTGCAGTGCACTCAATGCTTTCAAAAACATTATTGTTCCAATCTAATGCGCTTCCCTCTTCAAGGTTTTCTCTTGTACATTTCACAAAATACATGCTTTCCTCCTCATTCTTTTTCCATTCTCAAGTTTTCTAAACAACTGCAGGGGTATTTAACTGGAAATAAATTGCACCCATGATATTCTGACCCTGAGACAAGAATAATACCATTCAAATCACAACTGATTACCAAAAGAAGGGACCAATCCCAAGTATTCCAGCCAAGCTCTCTGTGCTGCATCCTTCTCTTTTTGTGGTGTCAATGCCGACATTCTGTGTAAACGACTGAGTTTGAATTTTGCTAGTCCATCTGGTCTCCATTCTTCGGTGTCATCTTTTCCGACAAGAAAAGATTAAGTTTTAATCGGGAGGAGTGGGGGCTGGACTGCGCAGGCGTGGCGTGGGCAGTTTAAAAAGCAAACCGCCATATCCAGCGGGCAGCGTCGGAGCGGGCAGTGGAGTGAGAGGGAGCAGAGTGTTCTGGATTTTGGCTCAAGGGGCTTTGGCATAAGGGGGCGAGGAAAGGTAGGTGACTTGAGTTAAGGAAGGAGTATGAGTGCGGTTTCTTGTACTCAATGTCAGATGTGGGAGTTCCTGGAGTCTCCCTGGCTCCGGGAAGGCTACATCTGCACCCGGTGTGTCGAACTGCAGCTCCTGAGGGACTGTGTTAGGGAAATGGAGATGCAGCTCGATGACCTGCGTCTGCTCAGGGAGAGTGAGGAGGTGATAGAAAGGAGTTATAGGCAGGTGGTCACACCGGGACCATCGGAATCAAGCAATTGGGTCACAGTCAGGAGGGGGAAGGGGAAGAGTCAGGTACTAGAGAGTACCCCTGTGGCTGTACCCCTTGACAATAAGTACTCCTGTTTGAGTACCGTTGGGGGAGACAGCTTACCTGGGGGAAGCAACAGTGGCGGTGTTTCTGGCACAGAGCCTGGCCCTGTGGCTTAGATGGTAGGGAAGGAGAGAGGAGGGCACTAGTGATAGGGGACTCTATAGTTAGGTGGGCAGAAAAGTGATTCTGTGGACGCAGGAAAGAAACTCGGAAGGTAGTTTGCCTCCCAGGTGCCAGGGTCTGGGATGTTTCTGATAGTGTCCAAGATATCCTGAAGGGGGAGGGAGAACAGCCAGAGGTCGTGGTACATATTGGTACCAACGACATAGGTAGGGAAAGGAATGAAGTCCTGAAAAGAGACTATAGAGAATTAGGAAGGAAGTTGAGAAGCAGGACCTCAAAGGTAGTAATTTCCGGATTACTGCCTGTGCTAAGTGACAGTGGGTATAGGAACAGAATGAGGAGGAGGTTAAATGCATGGCTGAGGGATTGGAGTAAGGAGCAGGGATTCAGTTTTCTGGATCATTGGGGCCTCTTTTGGGGCAGGTATGACCTGTTCAAAGAGGATGGGTTGCACTTGAATCCCAGGGGGACCAACATACTGGCGGGGAGGTTTGCTAAGGCTACTAGGGAGAGTTTAAACTAGAATTGTTGGGGGTGGGATCCGTACTGGAGAGACTGGGGAAGAGGTGTTTGGCTCTCAAATAGAGGAGGCTAGGAGTAAGTACCATAGGCAGGTGATAGAGAAGGGAAGTGTTCAGACAGGCTTGAGATGTGTCTATTTTAACGCAAGGGGTGTTGTGGACAAGGTGGATGAGCTTAGAGCTTGGATCAATGCTTGGAGCTATGATGTGGTGGCCATTACAGAGACTTGGATGGCTCCGGGGCTGGATTGGTTGATTCAAGTGCTGGGTTTTAGATGTTTCAAGAAGGACAGGGAGGGAGGCAAAAGAGGTGGGGGAGCGGCACTGTTGATCAGAGATAGTGTCACGGCTGCGGAAAAGGTGGACGTTGTGGAGGGATTGTCTACGGAGTCTCTGTGGGTGGAGGTTAGGAACAGGAAGGAGTCGATTACTGAGTGTTTTTTATAGGCTGCCCAATAGTGACAGGGTTATTGAGGAGCAGATAGGGAAGCAGATCCTAGAAAGCTGTGAGAATAACAGAGTTGTTGTGATGGGGGATTTTAATTTCCCAAACATTGACTGGCATCTCCAGACAGTGAGGGGTTTAGATGGGGTGGAGTTTGTTAGGTGTGTTCAGGAAGGGTTCTTGACACAGTATGTAGATAGACCTACAAGAGGAGAGGCTGTGCTTGATTTGATATTGGGAAATGAATCTGGTCAGGTGTCAGACTTCTCAGTGGGTGAACATTTTGGTGATAGTGATCATAATTCTGTCTCCTTTATATTAGCACTGGAGAGAGATAGGAACAGACAGGCTAGAAAGGCGTTTACTTGGAGTAAAGGGAATTATGAGGCTCTCAGGCAGGAAATTGGAAGATTAAATTGGGAACAGATGTTCTCTGGGAAAAGTACGGAAGATATGTGGCAAATATTCAGGGGGTATTTGTGTGGAGTTCTGCATAGACATGTTCCGATGAGACAGGGGAGTCACGAGAGGATACAGGAACCGTGGTGTACGAAGGCTATAATAAAGCTAGTCAAAAGAAAAAAAAAGCATACAAAAGTTACACAGAGCTAGGTAATGTTAGACATCTGGAGGAATACAAGGCTAAAAGGAAGGAACTTAAGAAAGAAATTAGGAGAGCCAGAAGGGGACATGAGAAGGCCTTGACGGGCAGGATTAAGGAAAACCCTAAGGCGTTCTACAAGTATGTGAAGAGTAAGAGGATAAGACGCGAAAGGATAGGGCCTATCAAGTGCAGCAGGGGGAAAGTGTATATGGATCCGGAAGAAATAGCGGAGATACTTAATGAATACTTTACGTCAGTATTCACTACGGAAAAAGATCTGGGGGATTGTAGTGGGGACTTGCAGCAGCCTGAAAAGCTTGAGCATGTAGATATTAGAAAAGAGGTGGTGCTGAAACTTTTGGAAAGCTTCAAGTTAGATAAGTCGCCGGGACCAGATGAGGTGTACCCCAGGTTGCTGTGGGAGGCGAGGGAGGAGATTGCGGAGCCTCTGACGATGAACTTTGCATCATCGATGGAGACGGGAGAGGTTGCGGAAGATTGGAGGGTTGCGGATGTTGTTCCCTTATTCAAGAAGGGGAGCAGGGATAGCCCAGGAAATTATAGGCCAGTGAGTCTTACCTCAGTGGTTGGTAAGCTGACGGAGAAGATCCTGAGAGGCAGGATTTATGAACATTTGGAGAGGTATAATATGATTAGGAATAGTCAGCATGGCTTTGTCAAGGGCAGGTCCTGCCTTATGAGCCTGATTGAATTTTTTGAGGATGTGACTAAGCACATCGATGAAGGGAGAGCAGTAGATGTAGTGTATATGGATTTCAGCAAGGTGTTTGATAAGGTACCCCATGCAAGGCTTATAGAGAAGGTGAGGAGACATGGGATCCAAGGGGACATTGCCTTGTGGATCCAGAACTGGCTGGCCCACAGAAGGCAAAGAGTCGTTGTTGAGGGGTCGTATTCTGAGTGGAGGTCGGTGACCAGTGGTGTACCTCAGGGGTCTGTACTGGGACCCTTACTCTGTGATTTTTATAAACGACCTGGATGAGGAAGTGGAGGGGTGGATTAGTAAGTGTGCGGATGACACGAAGGTTGGGGGTGTTGTGGATAGTTTGGAGGGCTGTCAGAGGTTACAGAGGGACATAGATAGGATGCAGAGTTGGGTTCAGAAGTGGCAGATGCAGTTCAACCCAGATAAGTGTGAAGTGGTTCATTTTGGTAGGTCAAATATGTTGGCAGAATATTGTATTAATGGTAAGACTCTTGGCAGTGTGGAGGATCAGAGGGATCTTGGGGTCCAAGTCCACAGGATGCTCAGAGCGGCTGCGCAGGTTGACTCTGTGGTTAAGGCGGCTTATGGTGTATTGTCCTTCATCAATCGGGGAATTGAATTTAGGAGCTGTGAGGTATTGTTGCAGCTATATAGGTCCCTGGTCAGACCCCACTTGAAGTATTGTGCTCAGTTCTGGTCGCCTCACTACAGGGAAGATGTGGAAGCCATAGAGAGGGTGCAGAGGAGATTTGCAAGGATGCTGCCTGGAATGCGGAGCATGCCTTATGAAAGCAGGCTGAGGGAACACTGCCTTTTCTCCTTGGAGAGACGGAGGATGAGGGGGGACCTGATAGAGGTGTATAAGATGATGAGAGGTAGTGATAGGGTAGATAGTCAGAGGCTTTTCCCCCAGGGCTGAATTGTTGGCCACAAGAGGACATAGGTTTAAGGTGCTGGGGAGTAGGTATAGAGGAGATGTCAGGGGTAAGTTTTTTACTCAGAGTGGTGAGTGCGTGGAATGAGCTGCCAGAAACGGCGGTGGAGGCGGATACGATAGGGTCTTTTGAGAGACTGTTAGATAGGTACATGGAGCTGAGTAAAATAGAGGGCTATGGGTAAGCCTAGTAATTTCTAGGGTAGGAACATGTTCGGCACAGCCTTGTGGGCCAAAGGGCCTGAATTGTGCTGTAGTTTTTCTATGTTTCTATATGGGCAGTGATTTACTTTGTGCCCTTCTAAAGAGTTTTGAGGCTGCCCAAGGCTATATAACATAGTGTGACCACCAAGGGTGCAACAGGGCTGGCCAAATGGGGGAAGTAGTCGTGACGGCAAAAGGAAATGTTGTGAGGAGGAGGTAGAGCAAAGTGCCCTGCTCTGATTAGAGGAGAAGAACAGGAAGTTTGCAAGGGGAGGGGGGAATTGCCAGTGCTGGAATTATAGTAGGGAGGTGCAGTTTCCTAAACAGAAACAAAATCTGAAAGAGGATCTTACCTTGTTATTTCTGGCAAAGTCCTTAAATTTCTTCATGCACTGCAGCCAGATCTTGTAATCTTGCTGATGAGATTAACCTGCTCGCATCACTATCTGTGGATGGACAGCTACCCATTTTCTTTTCGTTGCTGGCTGTCTGGGGATAAGGTCATGATTTTTTTTTTAATTTGACTGTCTAAAACTGCATTTATTAATTGCCTGGTTGGATATAAATTCAATTTCAGAAGCAATTTATGTGGAAAAAAAAATCACTGTTGGGGGACTTCAGATATCATTGGTTTTTTTAGACCTTGTCTATCAACTGCCAGTACCTCACCATCAGAGAAGAAGCAGTAAAAACTGTGAAGTCTAAATAAAACTGTCCAAATTCTAATGCTTGCTTTACACGGACCACCTGGAGGAACGGATACCTTCTCATTTAGAGAAACATGTTCAGTTCACTAGATTGATTCCCGAATCCTTTGACTTTTTCTTAAAAAAAGAGTTCCAACATTTTTGGAACACAGACCAAAACCTTTAACTTTTGGCCAGTGTTGTTAAAGTGATTAGGCAGATTGAAGAGAAAACGAGCACTTTTTTGCACTGTTTTCCCCGACTTTAGCATTGTTCCTCTCCAACAGCTGTAGAGCGATTTTCACTTGAAACAAGCCATTTACACTGCGCCTCAACTATGTGCAGTAATGTAGAAAAGCTTTCTGATTGCTCCTGTACAGTTTTGTTATGTTGAAGCTACACTTCATTTTGTAAATCTCCTTTTCTCATCCCAGCCTGCACTGGATTGGGAATCTTGTCCTCTGAAGCAAAGGGTAAAACTTAACCATGTGCATGCAAATGTTGACCAGGTTCCCCACAGTGAAGTGTGTATAACCTTGGGAGGAGGCAGTAACGCTAAATGCATAATCTGAGTGTAAGTTATGTGATTTTTATTTTTTGGCTAGAGCTGCAAGCCAAACTTCATTGCTCTGTTCTGGCAATGATCAATGAACATGTAAAATAACTGAGTTGCTCAAGCAGCCAGGAAGCAAGCTCTCTGTGCTCTGCTGCTGGCCTGAATTTAAGCTGATACAGCAAGATGTTTAAAGGGTTAAGAGGAAGCTTTCCCAGTGAATAATGCTCCACATGAACCTTCTCCCACCATAATTCATTGAATCAGCAATCCTGGAACCTGATAAATCGTACCTGAGCCCTCTAGTTAATCCCTTCACAGTCTCTTACAAATCAGTGCGTGGATCTAGATTGCACGAAGTGATTACTTGGAGGTGTTAAGCTATTACTGGAGATCATGGACTGCAATTTTCTCGTCCATCCCTGACACACCGATCAGCAAGTGTTGCCCTCACTTAAAACCCGGCGATGCACTCCTGAGTTAATAATTGCTGTGTTATTTCAGCATTTTGGTAAATTGCCTGTAGCTTTAGTTCAGTTTTCTTGGCAACAAATGTAACATCTGTTAAACAGAGGGGTGTTTGAAATTTCAGCCATGTTTATAATCTCTGAAATTTAGGTTAGATTCTAAATCAACTAAAAGATAATTGCTAACAGTAACATTGATCAACTTGGGAAACTGCCTTTCAAATCAAATAGCTATCACTACAGCTGAGATCCTACTTTTGCTTCTCTTTCATACCTTCGTGAAGAAGAGTTTGCTCAATAGAACAATTTTGCAAGCACAATAGAAAGTAGGTGGAGGCTAGAAACAATACCTAGATATCAGGGGGAGTGATCCAATTCTGTTGAGGGGCTCAAGCAATTAAGTAATATATCAGAGAGCCAGAGAAACCTGCAGAAAAGCAGAGAGTTTGTTTTAGAACATAGAACAGTACGGCACAATACAGGCCCTTTGGCCCCCCATGTTGTGCCAACCTTTAAACCTCGCCTAAGACCATCTAACCCCTTCCTCCCACATATCCCTCTATTTTAAATTCCTCCATATGCTTATCTAGTAATCCCTTGAAATTTACCAATGTACCTGCCTCCATCACCGCCCCAGGCAGCACACTCCATGCCCCAACCACTCTCTGGGTTAAAAAAAAACCTTTCTCTGATTTCTCCCTTGAACTTCCCACCCATTACGTTAAAGCCATGCCCTCTTGTATTGATCATTGGTGCCCTGGGAAAGAGGTGCTGGCTGTCCACTCTATCTATTCCTCTTACCATTTTGTACACCTCTATCATGTCTCTGCTCATCCTCCTGCTCTCCAAAGAGTAAAGCCCTAGCTCCTTTAGTCTCTCCTCATAATGCATACTCTCTAAACCAGGCAGCATCCTGGTAAATCTCCTCTGCACCCTTTCCAACGCTTCCACATCCTTCCTATAAATGAGGCGACCAGAACTGGACACAGTGCTCTAAGTGTGGTCTGACCAGAGTGTAATAGGAACACAAGTGAGCCATCAGCCTCCCCACCATTTAGTCAGATTGTGGTTGGTTAGTTACAGAATAAACGTCTAGCTCAGTCTTGAAATTTTTAATTGAGCTGCAATACCCACAGCCTGTTGGGGGAGAAAATGCCACATTTCTTCTACTTGTAATAAAAAAGCATTCCTGATCCTACTTCCATTATCTCAAAAATATGTCATGTAATGAAGTTGTGAAAACAACTCGTATAATTTTGGAAAGGACACATGGACGTGTTTTAAACAAAACTGTAGTTCAAACGTAAACCCTTTCATGGTTGGGATGTCATTGATCATCAAACGTGTACAAGGCAAGTAGCTGAGAAGTCTCACTAACGGACTTCAATGATTAACATGTGCGCCCACTTACACAAACAGTGTTTATTTCACAACCAATTTATTGCTAATGGCCACCAACAGAGGGGCATCCTCTGTTTTTCCCATTATGTTTAGAATATGCAAAAGGCAGTATGGTTACAAACCAGTTAGTGTGTCTTCCCTCCAACTCCAGGGACCAGGTTCAATTCTAAATTTGGGTGTTCCCTTTGTGAAGTCTGCATGTTCTCCCTGTGACCTTGTTGGTTTCCGTTGGTGGTCCAGTTTCCTACCAGATCCCAAAGAGCGGCTGGAGGGCGAATTAGCTACTGGCAATTACCATGGTGTAAATAATTGGGAAAAGAATGAAAGGGGAGTTAAGAATGAATAAGTTGCAAGGCTACAGGGAAATAAGAGGGTAGATGAGACAGATGGGGTTGCTCTGCTAGGAACCAGTGTGAGCCTGATGGGCAGAATGTCCTCCTGTGTTGTAATGAGTAAAGGAAGGAAGGTGGAAACATGGGAACAGGAGGAGGTCTCTGAGCCTCTTGCACTTGTTCTTCCTTTCAGATAGATCATGGTTGATCTTAAGTGAGCAGTTCTTAATATGACCATCTCTGCCTGAATGGAAATCAGTTTAAAATCATAAATATCCTTATTTTCATATGTTATCTTTTCCTGGCCTCCGTTGCCAGTCTTCCCTTGAATAGTTCTTGTAACTCTGACATTTCCAACCTTTCTTTTCTCTTTGAAAACAAGCCTTAGAAAATAATTTTCCATTGTAGACATAACTGAAGAGCAGTTGAGAAGTCAGCCAGTGTTAATGCTTCAACCTGGCGTCACCTTCCTACAAATTACTTAAACTTCAAGGTGCACGCAGCTATACAGAAACTAGTTTTCATTTACAAAACAGAAGTATGGTCGGGGAAGCAGGCAATAAACAACAGAATGAGAGCCATTGCAGGTGTTTGGAACTGTGCTATTTAACCAGGAATAGCCTATGTTTGACCTGCAGTAGATGATACAAGAGTTGACCTTCAGTGAATTGCTGTTGAGTTTGTTGTAGCTGGCCCCAAAGTGGGCACCCAAGCACGTCATTCAGGTTTAACTTGAGGCTCCTCAAGGGGGATTAACCTGGCAACATGGACTATGAAGAATATCCATGGTTACAATAGCACAGAGCAGCTTTAATATGTCAATAGAATCTTAACATAAAGCACGTTTTACAGAAGGATAAATTTGGGAAGGGTGTTATGATGCTAAATAATCAGTAGTTCAGACAGCTCCTATTGTAAAATTTGGAAGGAGCACAAAGGAAACTTGGTATAAATGCCCTGCAGGGGCAGCAATATTTGGTGAGAACAAAGTACTGGAAGAGCTTGGTAGGATAAATACTGGGAGTCTTCTCTCTGTCTGGACTGTCTAGAACTAGGAGCCGAATCTCAGAATAAAGCCTGATGATTTACTATTCACTTGAGATGGTGATAAGAGGACTATAAATGATTTGTGGTTCAGTATTTTCGAGACTGGAATCAATAATTTCTCGGACACCAGGGGAATGGAGGGATATGGAGATTGGGCAAGAAAGTGGAGTTGAAGTTTGGCCATGAATGGCAGAGCTGGCTTGATGGACCAGATGGCCTATTCTTCCTATTTCATATGATCTTGTGTCTCTCTGTGTTAAAATTTCAAGCTGATGACTATTTGCCAGTACTAGAAAATTATAGAGATGGAACAAGTTTTTAAAAACAAAAAAACAGAGAAGGGCAAGGAAGAAAGGTACAAAACTGTTGGTCTGAAATAAAATGGACAGTAGGGGAGAAGAAAAGGCAAAAGGATGATGGTGCAAAGGAGGAGAGGATTTTACCAGTAAAGAAACAAAAAGGCAGAATTAAAAGGAAAACCCAACCATTACCTGTTCAAAAAAGGAGCAGCAAAACAGGCTCTGATCAGTACTTGAAGCAGGGGTAGAACGTAGTACAGGCCATGGACACTCAGCCCCTTGTGCCTGTTCTGCCACCAATTACGCCATGGTAGGTGTATTTCTCAAATCCCTCTACTTGTGTTGAATACAGAACCCTTATAACTTTGTCATAGACAGATGCAGCACAGAAACAGGCCGTTTGGCCGGTCGACTCCACACCATCAACTACCCATTTAAACATTAATGCCTACATTAAAACCTTTTTTAAAATTCTCACTACCCCAGTTTCCCCCCACCCACCCCCAGCTTCTACCACACACACAGGGCAATTTAGAGTGGTCAATTAACCTGCCAACCCACGCATCTTTGAGGTGTGGGAAGAAACTAAAGTGTCTGGAGGAAATCCATGCAGTTATAGGGAGAACATGCAAACTTCACACACACAGCACCCGAGGTCAGGATTGAACCGGTGTCTCTGCTGCTGTGAGGCAGTGCCTCTACCGACTGCACCACTTTGCCTACCAAAAATTTCTTAATTTTAATTTGAAATTTTCAATTGACCTCCGTTCTCCACAGCTTTCTAGGAGCCAGTTCCAGGTTCCACTGCCCTGTGAAGAAATGCTGCCTGACCATTTTCTCGAAGGGCCCAGCCCAGCTTTAGTTTTATTATCTGGTATTGGTATTGGTTTATTATTGTCACTTGTACCAAGGTACAGTGAAAAGCTTGTCTTACAAACCAATCTTACAGGTCAATTCATTACACAGTGCAGTTACATTGAGTTAGTACAAAGTGTGTTGATGTAGTACAGGTAAAAACAGTAACAGTACAGAGTAAAGTGTCACAGCTACAGAGAAAGTGCAGTGCAATAAGGTGCAAGGTCACAACAAGTGACGTGAGATCATAGTCCATCTCACTGTATAAGGGAACCGTTCAATAGTCTTATCACAGTGGGGTAGAAGCTGTCCTTAAGTCTGGTGGTACGTGCCCTCAGGCACCTGTATCTTCTACCCGATGGAAGAGGAGTATCTCCCCTTTTTCTGGACTCTCCTGCCTTCGGAGGTGGTCACTTTGATTAGGTCACCATGTACATTCGAAGGGTTTCAAACCTAGTCTATAAAATCTGTTCTATAATTTAATGCTTTGAAATATTGGTATTGTTCACTTGAACCCAAGCTGCACCTTCTCCAAGGCAATTTATGATATTCTGAAATGAACACTGTACTCCAGATAGAGCCTAACTAGAGCGTTAAACAACTGTGGCAATAGCCTCCAATCTTTTGTGCCAACTTCTTTGAGGTGAAGTCCAATATTCCATTGGCGTTCCTAATAATCTTGTCCCTGTGGCTGGAAGCACTGTTGTTCACAATTTACCTAAAGGAACTGAACTTGTATCCCAAGTACAATTTCAAAATCTGCAGATGACATCAAATTGGAAGGTGTAATATGCTGCAGGTCCTTCTCAATATAACCACGAGTCATTTACAGAATGGACATGTAATTGGCAAATAAATTTAAAAATATCGCTTGGCGGGGGCAGCATATGCTTGGAAAATAAGTGCTTGTGTTAAGTAGAAAAGCAGAGAGGTATGGAATTGTAGATACATTGCAAAATGGAGATGAAGCTTTGACAAGATCGTGAAAATCCCAGCAAATCATTTCTACCGGCACAGAAGTCAATGGCAGAAGTTGTATTATACTTGTGTGAAACATTCATTGAAATGCACTTGGAATATCTTCCATTGACCATGCTGCAAAAAAAGTTGTTCCATTTGAGGTTTCAAGATTCACAATAACAATATCAAAACCCTGGGTTTAACACAAAGGAAAAGAAGCTCCCATCTCTGGAAAAGAACGCTGTAATGTAATCTAATACAGTCTTTCAATTGATGAGAGCTCTATAGATAAAATACTTGCACAAAAGATGGTCCTATACTAGGGCTGAAAAATAAGGTGGACAATACAAAATTACGAATAGAGAAATGGCAGAACAATTAATCATATGCTTTGGTTCTGCCTTCACAAAGGAGGACACAAGTAACTTTGCAGACATATTAGACAGAGAAAGGGAAGAATTAAAGGAAATCAGTATTAATAAAGAAATAGTGCTGGAAAAATTAATGGGGCTAAAGACTGACAAATCTCCAGGGTCTGATCATCTACACTGTAGAGTACTAAAGGAAGTGGTACAGAAAATAGTGGATGCACTGGTGGTCATCTTCCAAAATTCTTTAGACTCTAAAGCAGCTCTAACAGAAGGGAGGGTGGCAAATGTAACCCACTTTTTATAAAAAGGGGAAAAAGAGTCAGGGGAGTTACAGACCAGTAAGCCTAACATCACAACCAGGGAAAATTATAAAAAATGTAACAGAACATTTGGAAAGTATTCACAGGATTGGACAGAGTCAACATAGGTTTATGAAAGGGAAACCATGTTTAACAGATTTAGTGGAGTTTTTGAGGCTGTGACCAATAGATTAGACAAGGGGGGAACTGGATGGCTGGCATTGTCTGGTGGGGTGCCGCAAGGATCAGTGGATGTGCTCTAACTAATCACAATAGGATTTGGATGAGGAAACTGAATGTCATCTGCAAACTTGGATATGTTACATGAAACTGAGGGAGAGAGGAGGTGGTGATGAACTTGAGCTATGGAGGATGTAGAGGCTCTTATTGCAACTTAGACAAGTGACGGAGTATGCATGGCAGATGCAGTTTACTGTAGATAAATGTGAAGTTATTGGTTCTAAAATCAGAAAGACAGATTATTATCGGAATGGTGATAGATTTGCAAAAGGGAAGGTACAATGAGACCCAAATGCACTTATACCAGACACTGAAAGCAAGTATTAAAATGCAGCAAGCAGTTAGAAGGCAACGGGTGCATTAGCCTTCATTGTAAGAGGACTGAGCACGGAAACAAGGTTGTCTTACTTAGTGAGATCCCATCTGAAATGTTGCGTGTTTTGTTTTGGTCTCTTTATCTGAAGAATGATGTTCTTGCCATGGAGGGAATGCAACATAGGTTTAATAGACTGGATGCTGGGATAGCAGCCGTCATGGGGAGAGACTGGTTTTGTTAGACCTATATTCACCGCATAATGGAAGAATGAGAGGAGATATTGTGAAAACCCGAGAGACCAGATACGGGGAGGAACAGCTGATACCGGGATACGCCGTTTAGAACTGAGATGAGGAGAAATGTCCTTACTCCGGGAGTGGTGTACCGATGGAATTCTCTGCCATGGAAGGCAGTGGAAGCCAAGTCATTCAGTGTGAAAATCAAAAATTGTAGATATCAGAAATCTGAAACAAAGACAGAAAATGCTGGAATCACTCAGTGGTCTGGCCATATCTGTGGAAAGAAAAACAGAGGTGACGTTTATCAGGACAAAGACCCTTTATCAGAACTGCCCAACTCGCTAAATGTTTCGCTTTGCTTTTAGTTAAGACATGTTCAAGAAGGAGGCAGATATATTAATGTCAACGGGATCAAGAGGTACTGCGAGAAGGCAGGAACAGGGACTGAGGTGGATGACCAGCCATGTGCAGGTGACCTGGTGGGGGCAAGGCCCATCCCTGCTCTAGAAGGAATTAGTGAGAAGCTTCATTCAGAGAATGACAGGAACATCTAATACAAGGAATGGTTTGGTGAATACCAGATGCATTCATCGGAAGGCTAGGTGATACAGATGAGGAAGTAATGCAGGTATGTGCTAAGAGGAATGGAGAAGCAAGGTGTGAGTAGCCTGGTACAGATTATAAATATTGGCATAAACCAAGTGGCTTGTTGCTGTGCTGTGAATATTACACGAGTATGTCCCGGAAAACCATCCCCAGTTAACTTGTAAGTTATGAGATATTCAGCCATTGATTCAGGTCATCAATAGGCTTCATTTTCTGTCAGTATAAGAACTTGAACAGAATCTGACCACACTTAGAATATTGTGTTCAGTCCTGGTCACCTCATTATAGGAAGGATGTGGAAGCTTTAGAGAGGGTGCAGAGGAGATTTACCAGGATGCTGCTTGGATTGGAGAGCATGGCTTATGAGGATAGGTTGAGTGAGCTAGGGCTTTTCTCTTTGGAGCAAAGGAGGATGAGAGGTGACCTGATGGAGGTGTACAAGATGATAAGTGGCATAGATTGAGTGGACAGTCAGAGACTTTTTCCCAGAGCAGAAAAGGCTAACATGAAGGGGATAATGGTACAGGGGGATGTCAGAGGTAAGTTTTTTTTTACACAGAGATGGTGTGTGCATGGAACATGCTGCCCGGGGTGCTGGTAGAGGCAGATACATTAGGGACATTTCAGAGACTCTATGATAGGCACATGGAATAATAGAAAAATGGAGGGGTATGTGGGAAGAAAGGATCAGATAGATCTTAGAGGAGGTTAAAAGATTGGCACAAATCGTGGGCCGAAGGACCTGTACTGTGCTGTAGTGTTCTATGTTTAGCTCTGGTCCTGTCACTTGCAAAGTAAAACATTCCAGGGATGTTTAATCCTGAAATGATTACATTTTGATGTAAAGGCTTTACAGTTGAGGAGTTCATCAGCATTCACTGTTTTGTCTGTGAAATGTAAGCACCGCAAGCTGCTGAACTTTTGGACCAAATCCTAAATTAATCTGTCATGGCTGAAAGCAAGATTCAGTTCCACTTTGGGTTATTGTTTTTCCTAATTATGCAGCATTGAAATTCTGGTTTAAAGAGGGAGTTATATATTTTTGACCAACTATTCTTTGGCATGATGCTGGCTCGTACCATGTGTGAAGTAACAGCCACTGCCAGGGTGGTTGGTAGTTCCAGAGTTTGTGCCAGGCTGCAACATGCAGCTGCTGGGCCCTAATGAAGAGCTTTTCCTTTCCAAGAGCAGTGAATGAAACCACACAGGCTGCTTACAGCTGTGGCACTGGTGACTGCTGACTTGTAACAACATCCATTCAGATATTGTTTATCTTTTGAGACTCGACATGCAATAGTCAGTGGCTTATTACACTCAGCCGCAGATATTGTTTTGCAAGATGAAAAACACGACGATGCTGGAGGAACTCAGCAGGCCAGGCAGCATCCGTGGAGAAAAGCAGGCGGTCAATGTTTCAGGTCAGGACCCTTCTTCAGGACTGAAATAGGAAAAGGGGAAGCCCAATATATAGGAGGGAAAAGCAGAGCAGTGATAGGTGGACAAAAGAGGGGAGGCGGGGTGGGCACAGGGTGGTGATAGGTAGATGCAGGTAAGAGAGAGTGATGGGCAGGTACAGGGGAGGGGAGAGCAGATCCACCGGGGGATGGGTCAAAGGGAAGAAGAGAAAGGGGGAAAAAAAAAGGGGTAGAAAAAAGAGAGGCTGCGAAAGGGAAGAAGAGAAGAAGGATTGTGGGAGGGGGGGGGGTGTTATTTAAAGTGGGAGAATTCAATGTTCATGCCATTAGGGACAGGGTCCCCCTTGTCCCTCACATTTCATCCCACCGTCCAACACATCATTCTCCGCTACTTCCGCCATCTCCAATGGGACCCCACTACCAAGCATAGCTTCCCCTCCCCACTCCATCCCTTTCTGCCTTTTGCAGGGACCGCTCTCTCTGCAAATCCATAGTTTACTCCTCCCACCCCACTCCCACCCCGGGAACTTTCCACTGCCCCCGCCATAGGTACGACATCTGCCCCCAACACCACCTCCATCCAGGGACCCAAACAGTCCTTTCAGGTGAGACATAGATTCACCTGCGCCTCCCTTAATATCATCTACTGCATTCTGTCCTCCAAGTGTGGCTTCCTCTACATTGGTGAGACCAAACGCAGACTAGGTGACCATTTCACAGAACACCTGCGCTCCGTCCGTAACCGCGATCGGCATCTCCCCGTTGCCGGTCACTTCAACTCCCCCTCCCACACTGTCACTGATATGTCAGTCCTCAGTCTCCTCCACTGCCAGGAGAATTCCAAGCGCAAACTGGAGGAACAGAACCTCATTTTCTGTCTTGGAACCTTGCAGCCTAACGGCATGAACATTGAATTCTCCCACTTTAAGTAACCCCCACCCACCCACCCACCCACCCACCCACCCACCATGCTTCTTCTCTTCCCTTTCCCAGCCCCTGTCTTTCTCCTACCCCTTTTTTTCCCTTTCTCTCCTTCCCTTTGACCCATTCCCTGGTGGATCTGCTCTCCCCTCCTCCCCTACATCTACTTATCACCGTCTTGTGCCCACCCCACCTCCCCTCTTTTGTCCAACTATCACTGCTCTGTTTTCCCCTCCTATATATCGGGCTTCCCCTTTTCCTATCTTCGGTCCTGAAGAAGGGTCCTGACCCAAAATATTGACTGCCTGCTTTCCTCCACGGGTGCTGCCTGGCCTGCTGAGTTCCTCCAGCATCGTCGTGTTTTTCATCTAGATTCCAGCATCTGCAGTCCTTTGTTTCTCTGATATTGTTTTGCAGTCTATTTGAACCTTATTTGTGGCACTGTCATTATTTTTGTTTGATAAATGCTCCATGACATTTCAATAAGTCAAAGATACTACATCAATGCAAGTTGTTGTTCTTCTCTGCTACTTTTATATCTCCAAGCAGTTATGCAAGGTACTCCTATATTCCCACCTCTGCTCCCAGTGTGCTATTGTCTTTCTGTTAAGGTTTCTCATGGGAGTGACTCGCCTGACACCACAAAGCTACTCCATGATCTACAAGGCTCAAATCAAGAGCGTGATGGGATACTGTCTACTTGCCTGGATGAGTGTAGTGCATCTAAGACAGAGCAGCCTACTTTGCCTGGCTCCCCACCAGCCAGCCTAAACGTTTATTCACTCCACCACTGGCACCAAGTGGCTGTCGTTATATACCATTCACTCACCCAGGCTATTCCAGTAGCCCTTCCTAAACTGGTGGCTTCCACCAACAAGGAGGTCGAGGGTAGCGGTACATGGGAACACCACCACTAGCAGGTTCCCTTTCAGGTTTCACATAATCTTGAAGAAAAACGTCGCCAGCCCTTCATCGCTGGGTCTAAATCCTGAAATTCTCTCCCCACATCAGCACTGTGGGGGTACTAGGACTGCAGCAGATCAAGAAGGCAGCTCATCACAATCAAGAGTAACAAAGAATGGGCAATGATCCTGAAAATACCTCCAATTCCACCATCCAGCCATTCTCAGAGATCTTTCTTTTCTCCTTAAGCTACACAATCATAATCTTTTACGACTCAGTACATTGACCCTACTTCCCTGCATTCTTCAGTCCACCCCCCCCCCCCACTCCAAAATCCATCCAAAGTAAATGTGTAAAAGAGAGACAAAAGACTGCAAGTGCTGAAATCTGGAGCAACATTTGCTTGAACTCAGATGTTGGAGGGCTGAAGCTAAGATGTAAATGATTTTAAACTGACCAGGAGTGCAATTTTGCACTAGGTAATTCCTACACGTACAATATTGCATTGTAGTTTACACAGTGAGCTGTAGTTACTGCACCTGCAGATGTGTGTCGGAAGCCTCTAGCTGCATTTAGCAGGTTAAATGTTATCTAGATGGCTCTCCACTTCTTTTCCCCACAACTGCCTGTCAACTGGAGAAAATTTACATAATGATTCAGTGTGTGACGATATGCTTCGTAACACTCAGAGGATCCTTATGACTAAGAGAACTGTTTGTGTAATTACAAGATAAGGGCTGACAGCTGTTACAATTGCAATGATTAATGACCCTGTGATATAGATTCCCTGGTTGATCCTGCATCGTCTAACCTCTACTGAAGTTTCCCCACATAGAAAACAGTAACTCAACAGTGTTAGAATTCACAATACTTTGGGTATCAACTGAATCAGCATTACTTGTCAACGTGGAAGTTATTGAACTTGTTTTAATATTTTGGCAAACTAATTACTCATTTCCTTGCAGTTTTTACCTAATTTACACTTGAGTTTACACTGTATGGCACAGAAAGAGGCCATTTTGCCCAAGTGCCTGGTTACCTGTATGTTAGAGCTAACCAATTAATACTCTGCTCATTTCCCAAAGTCCTCTCAAGTAGTCAGCTTCAAGCATTAATATCCAATTGAGAACAGGATGAATGAATGACCAGCCCACTTCAAAATGCTACTTAGACATTTCTTGACCTTGCTGCTTGTTTTTGGACAAACAACTTAAATCTGTCACTTCTGATCACATTATCCCTTATCCTTGGTATCTCTGTCATTTGTGACTTGCTTGGCTGCACGTCTACATCAGAAGGTTGTGGGCTGCACAGTAGAGCCTCTGCTTCTCAGCTCCAGCTGACCATAATCAGTCGTAGTGAGAGCTAGCTAGTAGAATGACTTGACGAGTGGTAGAATCTTGGGCAGGGGAGTTGATGGGAATGGGGAGAATAGGTTACAGGGAATGGGGTTACCCAGAGGAGGTTTACAAGAACAATCCTAGGAATGAAAGGGTTAACACATGAGCCAGTGTTTGATGGCTCTGGGCCTGTACTCGCTGGAGTTTAGAAGGATGAGCGGGGATCTCATTGAGACCTACTGAATATTGAAAGGCCTGGATAGAGTGGACGTGGAGAGGATGTTTCCAGTCATAGGATAGTCTAGGACCAGAGGGCACAGCCTCAGAAATAGAAGGACATCCCTTTACAAGATAGTGCCAGAGCATGGCGACTCATTGCAAGCTGCTCTTTACAGATCTACTATACCAAAACCAATTGAACAGAGATGAGGAGGAATTTCTTTAGCCAGAGGGCAGTGAATCTGTGGAATTCATTGCCACAGACGGCTGTGGAGGCCAAGTCATTGGGTATATTTAAAGTGGAGGTTGATAGGTTCTTGATTAGTAAGGGTGTCAAAGGTTACAGGGAGAAGGCAGGAGAATGGGGTTGAGAGGGAAAAATAAATCAGCCATGATCGAATGGTGGAGCAGACTCGATGGGCGAAATGGCCTAATTCTGCTCCTATGTCTTATGGCTCTGTGAGCCAGCATAGACTTGATGGACTGAAGTGGCATCCTTCTGTGTCTTAAAGAGACGTGGAAAGTTCCATTCCAGCAACAAAAGTCTAGGTTGAAAAAAAACAAGGTGCTGGAGGAACTCAGCAGGCCAGGTAGCATCCATGGAGAAAAGCAGGTGGTCAACGTTTCAGGTCAGGACCCTTCTTCAGGGCTGAAGATAGGAAAAGGGGAAGCCCAATATATAGGAGGGAAAAGCAGAGCAGTGATAGGTGGACAAAAGAGGGGAGGCGGGGTGGGCACAAGGTTGTGATAGGTAGATGCAGGTAAGAGAAAGTGTCAGGCAGATGCGGGGGAGGAGGGGAGAGCAGATCCACTAAGGGATGGTGACCGCTTTCTAGAACACCTGCGCTCTGTCCGTAACTGCGACCTGTATCTTCCCATTGTCAGTCAGTTCAACTCCCCCTCCCACTCCATCACTGATATGTCAGTCCTCGGCCTCCTCCACTGCCAGGAGAATTCCAAGCGCAAACTGGAGGAACAGCACCTCATTTTCCGTCTTGGGACCTTACAGCCTAACAGCATGAACGTTGAATACTCCTGCTTTATGTAAACCAACCACCCCCAGCCGCTTTTCTTTTCTAGCCTATTTCTCTTCTTTTCCCTCCCCTCTCCTCCCCTCCCCCCATGGTGCACCTGCCTCCATATCTTTGACCCATCCCCCGGTGGATCTGCTCTCCCCTCCTCCCCCGCACCTGCTTATCTCTATCTCTTACCTGCATCTACCTATCACCACCCTGTGCCCACCCCGCCTCCCCTCTTTTGTCCACCTATCACTGCTCTGCTGTTCCCTCCTATATATTGGGCTTCCCCTTTTCTTATCTTCAGTCTTGAAGAAAGGTCCCTGACCCAAAATGTTGACTGTCTGTTTTTCCTCCACGGATGCTGCCTGGCCTGCTGAGTTCCTCCAGCGTCATCATGTTTTTCATCTGGATTCCACCATCTGCAATCCTTTGTTTCTCTATTTTTTCAAAAGTCTAGGCTAACACCATTGCAGAACAGGAGGACTATTGCATATCATAGGTGCTGTCTTTCAGATAAGTTATTCAATTGTGGCCCAAACTGAAATGTAAACATAAAATGGCAAAATCTTACAACGGATTTTATGGAATATAAATACAGAAACTGGTAAGTCAGCCTATTCAGCCCATGCGGGCATAATGCTAATGAAGTCCACCCACTCTTTCGTCATCCAAATCTAGCAGGGTAACAACATTCCCCTCTCCCTCATGGGCTCATCCAATCTTCCCCAAACAGTATCCATACTATTCATTTCAACCACTTTGAGTTCCACATTCTTACCACTTTTTGGGTAAAGAAGTTTCTTAATTTCCTATCATATTTCATCGTGATGGTCATATATTGTCTTCTTGACCAGTGGAGACACTTTCTCCGTATCTACTTTAACAAAAACCTTCATAATTTTAAAGACCTTTCTTCTCACAAGAGAAAAAAAGAAAGACCCAGTCTGTTCATTCTTTTTTGGTATTTATCCCCACATTTTTAGAATCATCCTCATAAGTCTTTGCACCTGCTCCAATGCCTCGAAACCTGTTTTATAAAAGGTGTGTATGCAGTATTGTGGACTAATCATGTTCGATTAAACTTGACCATAACCTACCTATTTTTAAATTCCATCCCTCTTGAAATAAACCCCAGGACTTACTTTAATTTTATTAATAACCTTGGTAAACTGAGGCACAGCTCTCAGTGATTATGTGCACTCTGAGATCCCTTTGTTCCTCCATACTACCTGTATTCACACCTTCCAAGTAACCTCCCTATTCTTCCTACAAAAATGTACCGCCTTGCATTACCTGTGCTGAACTTTATTTGCCCACTCTACAAATTTATTAATATTTCCTATGACTTGTTGCCATCCTCCTCAGTATTGATCATCACCATGCTCTGCCCAGACTGACATCATCCACAAATTTTGAAATTGTGTTCTTGATTTGAGTTCAAATCATTTTACCACCCACAAGCTTCCACATCAATAGTTATTCTTCACTCCCACTCTGCTTTCTGTCCTGAAGCTTAGCTAGCAATCCATTCTGCTCCCAGTTCTCTTAACTCTGCAAGCTAATTAATTACTCTTTTATGGGGCACATCAAAGGTTATTGAAAATCTAGCTAATTTAAAACTTCTGAATTACCCTTGTACACTCTGTTACCTCAAAGAAAAAAATTTGGTTAGTTAGTGGTGTTGAAATTTATGCTGACTGTTCATTATAACGTTTGTTTTTAAATATTGCTGTTCTCTTGTTCAGTTGGGATTCCATTATCATTTCCTACCAAGGTTACACTGACATGTCCTGGTAATTGTGGAACTGTTCTATTCCGCCTTCTTAAATATAGGTATTATGTTAACTCTTTGGTGATTCTTGGACACCTTTTTGAAGGCAATTGGGGGCTTAGTCTGGTGTCTTATCCTTCAATCTACACCACTAAAAGCGAATGATCTATTATTACATTACTGTTTGACTTGTGCACAATTGGCTACCAGTTTTCCTTTTTCATTCAAAGCCCAATCTCTGGGGCTGTGAGGCAGCAATACTGGCTCCTGCATCACTATGCCACCCTACTCGAGTGGGAATCCAGAGGCCATCCCAGTCTAGCATCTTGTGCCAAATGTGAAGGGCCAGCACTTTTTGATGGGATGATAATTGCTGGATTGGTTTTGTAACCAACTATAAGCCCAGATCATGCTCTTCCAAAAGGCAGAGAGATCAGTTTGATCCACACTGCATATCTGTCCAAGAACAGTAAATAGGTTATAATTGATCAGCATTTCAGCAGATTTTACCCACTTTTTCATCATCTTTTCATCTCTGTAGCCAACAGAAAAATAATAAAATGCATGTCTTGAAAGTTTCAATTGATTTTTATACTCAATTCTTTTGGGGAAGAAAATTTGTGCACTCACTGACCCAAATAAACAGCCTGCCAGGACTGAACTGATACAGCCCAAACTCAATTAGAGCAATTTCCTTATAGCCAGGGGTGAGAAAAAAGTACCTTCAGCCTAAATGCAGCCAAGAGATGGAATGAAAGAGTGGTTGTACAGAAAACACAATTTAAACCAACGTTGAATACATGTTGTTGCGGGCCAGAAATTAATGATCAAGGTCCATTTTGAAAGCTGAAAGGCACTTCGGTGCAGTTGGGATTAATGTGCTGCCTCTATTAGAGACTGAATTTCCTGTGTTCACTGGGGTGTGAGGTACTTACGTCAACAGAATTCCAGTAATGTTTATATCCCCTAGTAGGGAAGATTAACTGCTGCCTCTGTTGCTTTTTTTTAATGGTTTATGGTGAAACACAGATGTCTGCTAATACTGATATTTCATTTTACTCCTCTAATTGTTCCACTAGCCCATCCTTCCTGATGACAGCAACTCATTGCCTGCAGAAGCTATCAGTACAGCGTCATCCTTCAGGATGCTCTCCATATTGTGGGGCAGCTGTCATTAGGCTCTGTGTAATGTCAGGGTTAACACCTGCCTCAGTCTTTGGATACTGCGAGACAGCTGTTGTAGCATTAGCAAGAATCTGTGTTATGAGGGAATAGGAGCAGGGCATTCAGCTGCTTGAGGTTGTTCTGTCACTTACTTACACTGTGGATAATCTGTACTTTCTCTCCATTTGCCTATTCATATCCTTTGATCCTC